>NC_090728.1:72736178-72758678 GCF_036898095.1 Palaemon carinicauda
TGCCACTCAGCCGAAACCATGCCTGCGAGGACTCTACCATCTCTCTTGCCACTCAGCCGAAACCATGCCTGCGAGGACTCTACCATCTCTCCTGCCACTCAGCCGAAACCATGCCTGCAAGGCCACTACCATCTCTCCTGCCACTCAGCCGAAACCATGCCTGCAAGGACTCTACCATCTCTCCTGCCACTCAGCCGAAACCATGCCTGCGAGGACTCTACCATCTCTCCTGCCACTCAGCCGAAACCATGCCTGCGAGGACTCTACCATCTCTCCTGCCACTCAGCCGAAACCATGCCTGCGAGGACTCTACCATCTCTCCTGCCACTCAGCCGAAACCATGCCTGCAAGGCCACTACCATCTCTCCTGCCACTCAGCCGAAACCATGCCTGCAAGGACTCTACCATCTCTCCTGCCACTCAGCCGAAACCATGCCTGCGAGGACTCTACCATCTCTCCTGCCACTCAGCCGAAACCATGCCTGCGAGGCCACTACCATCTCTCCTGCCACTCAGCCGAAACCATGCCTGCAAGGCCACTACCATCTCTCCTGCCACTCAGCCGAAACCATGCCTGCAAGGCCACTACCATCTCTCCTGCCACTCAGCCGAAACCATGCCTGCAAGGCCACTACCATCTCTCCTGCCACTCAGCCGAAACCATGCCTGCAAGGCCACTACCATCTCTCCTGCCACTCAGCCGAAACCATGCCTGCAAGGCCACTACCATCTCTCCTGCCACTCAGCCAAAACCATGCCTGCAAGGCCACTACCATCTCTCCTGCCACTCAGCCGAAACCATGCCTGCAAGGCCACTACCATCTCTCCTGCCACTCAGCCGAAACCATGCCTGCAAGGCCACTACCATCTCTCCTGCCACTCAGCCAAAACCATGCCTGCAAGGCCACTACCATCTCTCCTGCCACTCAGCCAAAACCATGCCTGCAAGGCCACTACCATCTCTCCTGCCACTCAGCCAAAACCATGCCTGCAAGGCCACTACCATCTCTCCTGCCACTCAGCCAAAACCATGCCTGCAAGGCCACTACCATCTCTCCTGCCACTCAGCCAAAACCATGCCTGCAAGGCCACTACCATCTCTCCTGCCACTCAGCCAAAACCATGCCTGCAAGGCCACTACCATCTCTCCTGCCACTCAGCCAAAACCATGCCTGCAAGGCCACTACCATCTCTCCTGCCACTCAGCCAAAACCATGCCTGCAAGGCCACTACCATCTCTCCTGCCACTCAGCCAAAACCATGCCTGCAAGGCCACTACCATCTCTCCTGCCACTCAGCCAAAACCATGCCTGCAAGGCCACTACCATCTCTCCTGCCACTCAGCCAAAACCATGCCTGCAAGGCCACTACCATCTCTCCTGCCACTCAGCCAAAACCATGCCTGCAAGGCCACTACCATCTCTCCTGCCACTCAGCCAAAACCATGCCTGCAAGGCCACTACCATCTCTCCTGCCACTCAGCCAAAACCATGCCTGCAAGGCCACTACCATCTCTCCTGCCACTCAGCCAAAACCATGCCTGCAAGGCCACTACCATCTCTCCTGCCACTCAGCCGAAACCATGCCTGCAAGGCCACTACCATCTCTCCTGCCACTCAGCCGAAACCATGCCTGCAAGGCCACTACCATCTCTCCTGCCACTCAGCCGAAACCATGCCTGCAAGGCCACTACCATCTCTCCTGCCACTCAGCCGAAACCATGCCTGCAAGGCCACTACCATCTCTCCTGCCACTCAGCCGAAACCATGCCTGCAAGGCCACTACCATCTCTCCTGCCACTCAGCCGAAACCATGCCTGCAAGGCCACTACCATCTCTCCTGCCACTCAGCCGAAACCATGCCTGCAAGGCCACTACCATCTCTCCTGCCACTCAGCCGAAACCATGCCTGCAAGGCCACTACCATCTCTCCTGCCACTCAGCCGAAACCATGCCTGCAAGGCCACTACCATCTCTCCTGCCACTCAGCCGAAACCATGCCTGCAAGGCCACTACCATCTCTCCTGCCACTCAGCCGAAACCATGCCTGCAAGGCCACTACCATCTCTCCTGCCACTCAGCCAAAACCATGCCTGCAAGGCCACTACCATCTCTCCTGCCACTCAGCCGAAACCATGCCTGCAAGGCCACTACCATCTCTCCTGCCACTCAGCCGAAACCATGCCTGCAAGGCCACTACCATCTCTCCTGCCACTCAGCCGAAACCATGCCTGCAAGGCCACTACCATCTCTCCTGCCACTCAGCCAAAACCATGCCTGCAAGGCCACTACCATCTCTCCTGCCACTCAGCCGAAACCATGCCTGCAAGGCCACTACCATCTCTCCTGCCACTCAGCCGAAACCATGCCTGCAAGGCCACTACCATCTCTCCTGCCACTCAGCCAAAACCATGCCTGCAAGGCCACTACCATCTCTCCTGCCACTCAGCCAAAACCATGCCTGCAAGGCCACTACCATCTCTCCTGCCACTCAGCCAAAACCATGCCTGCAAGGCCACTACCATCTCTCCTGCCACTCAGCCAAAACCATGCCTGCAAGGCCACTACCATCTCTCCTGCCACTCAGCCAAAACCATGCCTGCAAGGCCACTACCATCTCTCCTGCCACTCAGCCAAAACCATGCCTGCAAGGCCACTACCATCTCTCCTGCCACTCAGCCAAAACCATGCCTGCAAGGCCACTACCATCTCTCCTGCCACTCAGCCAAAACCATGCCTGCAAGGCCACTACCATCTCTCCTGCCACTCAGCCAAAACCATGCCTGCAAGGCCACTACCATCTCTCCTGCCACTCAGCCAAAACCATGCCTGCAAGGCCACTACCATCTCTCCTGCCACTCAGCCAAAACCATGCCTGCAAGGCCACTACCATCTCTCCTGCCACTCAGCCAAAACCATGCCTGCAAGGCCACTACCATCTCTCCTGCCACTCAGCCAAAACCATGCCTGCAAGGCCACTACCATCTCTCCTGCCACTCAGCCAAAACCATGCCTGCAAGGCCACTACCATCTCTCCTGCCACTCAGCCAAAACCATGCCTGCAAGGCCACTACCATCTCTCCTGCCACTCAGCCAAAACCATGCCTGCAAGGCCACTACCATCTCTCCTGCCACTCAGCCAAAACCATGCCTGCAAGGCCACTACCATCTCTCCTGCCACTCAGCCAAAACCATGCCTGCAAGGCCACTACCATCTCTCCTGCCACTCAGCCAAAACCATGCCTGCAAGGCCACTACCATCTCTCCTGCCACTCAGCCAAAACCATGCCTGCAAGGCCACTACCATCTCTCCTGCCACTCAGCCAAAACCATGCCTGCAAGGCCACTACCATCTCT
The DNA here is from genome assembly GCF_036898095.1 of Palaemon carinicauda. Lineage (NCBI taxonomy): Eukaryota > Metazoa > Arthropoda > Malacostraca > Decapoda > Palaemonidae > Palaemon > Palaemon carinicauda. The sequence continues at coordinate 72,739,535 of NC_090728.1, forward strand.
CCTGCCACTCAGCCAAAACCATGCCTGCAAGGCCACTACCATCTCTCCTGCCACTCAGCCAAAACCATGCCTGCAAGGCCACTACCATCTCTCCTGCCACTCAGCCAAAACCATGCCTGCAAGGCCACTACCATCTCTCCTGCCACTCAGCCGAAACCATGCCTGCAAGGCCACTACCATCTCTCCTGCCACTCAGCCGAAACCATGCCTGCAAGGCCACTACCATCTCTCCTGCCACTCAGCCGAAACCATGCCTGCAAGGCCACTACCATCTCTCCTGCCACTCAGCCGAAACCATGCCTGCAAGGCCACTACCATCTCTCCTGCCACTCAGCCGAAACCATGCCTGCAAGGCCACTACCATCTCTCCTGCCACTCAGCCGAAACCATGCCTGCAAGGCCACTACCATCTCTCCTGCCACTCAGCCGAAACCATGCCTGCAAGGCCACTACCATCTCTCCTGCCACTCAGCCGAAACCATGCCTGCAAGGCCACTACCATCTCTCCTGCCACTCAGCCGAAACCATGCCTGCAAGGCCACTACCATCTCTCCTGCCACTCAGCCAAAACCATGCCTGCAAGGCCACTACCATCTCTCCTGCCACTCAGCCGAAACCATGCCTGCAAGGCCACTACCATCTCTCCTGCCACTCAGCCAAAACCATGCCTGCAAGGCCACTACCATCTCTCCTGCCACTCAGCCGAAACCATGCCTGCAAGGCCACTACCATCTCTCCTGCCACTCAGCCGAAACCATGCCTGCAAGGCCACTACCATCTCTCCTGCCACTCAGCCGAAACCATGCCTGCAAGGCCACTACCATCTCTCCTGCCACTCAGCCGAAACCATGCCTGCAAGGCCACTACCATCTCTCCTGCCACTCAGCCGAAACCATGCCTGCAAGGCCACTACCATCTCTCCTGCCACTCAGCCGAAACCATGCCTGCAAGGCCACTACCATCTCTCCTGCCACTCAGCCGAAACCATGCCTGCAAGGCCACTACCATCTCTCCTGCCACTCAGCCGAAACCATGCCTGCAAGGCCACTACCATCTCTCCTGCCACTCAGCCGAAACCATGCCTGCAAGGCCACTACCATCTCTCCTGCCACTCAGCCGAAACCATGCCTGCGAGGACTCTACCATCTCTCCTGCCACTCAGCCGAAACCATGCCTGCAAGGCCACTACCATCTCTCCTGCCACTCAGCCGAAACCATGCCTGCGAGGACTCTACCATCTCTCCTGCCACTCAGCCGAAACCATGCCTGCAAGGCCACTACCATCTCTCCTGCCACTCAGCCGAAACCATGCCTGCGAGGACTCTACCATCTCTCCTGCCACTCAGCCGAAACCATGCCTGCGAGGACTCTACCATCTCTCCTGCCACTCAGCCGAAACCATGCCTGCGAGGACTCTACCATCTCTCCTGCCACTCAGCCGAAACCATGCCTGCGAGGACTCTACCATCTCTCCTGCCACTCAGCCGAAACCATGCCTGCGAGGACTCTACCATCTCTCCTGCCACTCAGCCGAAACCATGCCTGCGAGGACTCTACCATCTCTCCTGCCACTCAGCCGAAACCATGCCTGCGAGGACTCTACCATCTCTCCTGCCACTCAGCCGAAACCATGCCTGCGAGGACTCTACCATCTCTCCTGCCACTCAGCCGAAACCATGCCTGCGAGGACTCTACCATCTCTCCTGCCACTCAGCCGAAACCATGCCTGCGAGGACTCTACCATCTCTCCTGCCACTCAGCCGAAACCATGCCTGCGAGGACTCTACCATCTCTCCTGCCACTCAGCCGAAACCATGCCTGCGAGGACTCTACCATCTCTCCTGCCACTCAGCCGAAACCATGCCTGCGAGGACTCTACCATCTCTCCTGCCACTCAGCCGAAACCATGCCTGCGAGGACTCTACCATCTCTCCTGCCACTCAGCCGAAACCATGCCTGCGAGGACTCTACCATCTCTCCTGCCACTCAGCCGAAACCATGCCTGCGAGGACTCTACCATCTCTCCTGCCACTCAGCCGAAACCATGCCTGCGAGGACTCTACCATCTCTCCTGCCACTCAGCCGAAACCATGCCTGCGAGGACTCTACCATCTCTCCTGCCACTCAGCCGAAACCATGCCTGCGAGGACTCTACCATCTCTCCTGCCACTCAGCCGAAACCATGCCTGCGAGGACTCTACCATCTCTCCTGCCACTCAGCCGAAACCATGCCTGCGAGGACTCTACCATCTCTCCTGCCACTCAGCCGAAACCATGCCTGCGAGGACTCTACCATCTCTCCTGCCACTCAGCCGAAACCATGCCTGCGAGGACTCTACCATCTCTCCTGCCACTCAGCCGAAACCATGCCTGCGAGGACTCTACCATCTCTCCTGCCACTCAGCCGAAACCATGCCTGCGAGGACTCTACCATCTCTCCTGCCACTCAGCCGAAACCATGCCTGCGAGGACTCTACCATCTCTCCTGCCACTCAGCCGAAACCATGCCTGCGAGGACTCTACCATCTCTCCTGCCACTCAGCCGAAACCATGCCTGCGAGGACTCTACCATCTCTCCTGCCACTCAGCCGAAACCATGCCTGCGAGGACTCTACCATCTCTCCTGCCACTCAGCCGAAACCATGCCTGCGAGGACTCTACCATCTCTCCTGCCACTCAGCCGAAACCATGCCTGCGAGGACTCTACCATCTCTCCTGCCACTCAGCCGAAACCATGCCTGCGAGGACTCTACCATCTCTCCTGCCACTCAGCCGAAACCATGCCTGCGAGGACTCTACCATCTCTCCTGCCACTCAGCCGAAACCATGCCTGCGAGGACTCTACCATCTCTCCTGCCACTCAGCCGAAACCATGCCTGCGAGGACTCTACCATCTCTCCTGCCACTCAGCCGAAACCATGCCTGCGAGGACTCTACCATCTCTCCTGCCACTCAGCCGAAACCATGCCTGCGAGGACTCTACCATCTCTCCTGCCACTCAGCCGAAACCATGCCTGCGAGGACTCTACCATCTCTCCTGCCACTCAGCCGAAACCATGCCTGCGAGGACTCTACCATCTCTCCTGCCACTCAGCCGAAACCATGCCTGCGAGGACTCTACCATCTCTCCTGCCACTCAGCCGAAACCATGCCTGCGAGGACTCTACCATCTCTCCTGCCACTCAGCCGAAACCATGCCTGCGAGGACTCTACCATCTCTCCTGCCACTCAGCCGAAACCATGCCTGCGAGGACTCTACCATCTCTCCTGCCACTCAGCCGAAACCATGCCTGCGAGGACTCTACCATCTCTCCTGCCACTCAGCCGAAACCATGCCTGCGAGGACTCTACCATCTCTCCTGCCACTCAGCCGAAACCATGCCTGCGAGGACTCTACCATCTCTCCTGCCACTCAGCCGAAACCATGCCTGCGAGGACTCTACCATCTCTCCTGCCACTCAGCCGAAACCATGCCTGCGAGGACTCTACCATCTCTCCTGCCACTCAGCCGAAACCATGCCTGCGAGGACTCTACCATCTCTCCTGCCACTCAGCCGAAACCATGCCTGCGAGGACTCTACCATCTCTCCTGCCACTCAGCCGAAACCATGCCTGCGAGGACTCTACCATCTCTCCTGCCACTCAGCCGAAACCATGCCTGCGAGGACTCTACCATCTCTCCTGCCACTCAGCCGAAACCATGCCTGCGAGGACTCTACCATCTCTCCTGCCACTCAGCCGAAACCATGCCTGCGAGGACTCTACCATCTCTCCTGCCACTCAGCCGAAACCATGCCTGCGAGGACTCTACCATCTCTCCTGCCACTCAGCCGAAACCATGCCTGCGAGGACTCTACCATCTCTCCTGCCACTCAGCCGAAACCATGCCTGCGAGGACTCTACCATCTCTCCTGCCACTCAGCCGAAACCATGCCTGCGAGGACTCTACCATCTCTCCTGCCACTCAGCCGAAACCATGCCTGCGAGGACTCTACCATCTCTCCTGCCACTCAGCCGAAACCATGCCTGCGAGGACTCTACCATCTCTCCTGCCACTCAGCCGAAACCATGCCTGCGAGGACTCTACCATCTCTCCTGCCACTCAGCCGAAACCATGCCTGCGAGGACTCTACCATCTCTCCTGCCACTCAGCCGAAACCATGCCTGCGAGGACTCTACCATCTCTCCTGCCACTCAGCCGAAACCATGCCTGCGAGGACTCTACCATCTCTCCTGCCACTCAGCCGAAACCATGCCTGCGAGGACTCTACCATCTCTCCTGCCACTCAGCCGAAACCATGCCTGCGAGGACTCTACCATCTCTCCTGCCACTCAGCCGAAACCATGCCTGCGAGGACTCTACCATCTCTCCTGCCACTCAGCCGAAACCATGCCTGCGAGGACTCTACCATCTCTCCTGCCACTCAGCCGAAACCATGCCTGCGAGGACTCTACCATCTCTCCTGCCACTCAGCCGAAACCATGCCTGCGAGGACTCTACCATCTCTCCTGCCACTCAGCCGAAACCATGCCTGCGAGGACTCTACCATCTCTCCTGCCACTCAGCCGAAACCATGCCTGCGAGGACTCTACCATCTCTCCTGCCACTCAGCCGAAACCATGCCTGCGAGGACTCTACCATCTCTCCTGCCACTCAGCCGAAACCATGCCTGCGAGGACTCTACCATCTCTCCTGCCACTCAGCCGAAACCATGCCTGCGAGGACTCTACCATCTCTCCTGCCACTCAGCCGAAACCATGCCTGCGAGGACTCTACCATCTCTCCTGCCACTCAGCCGAAACCATGCCTGCGAGGACTCTACCATCTCTCCTGCCACTCAGCCGAAACCATGCCTGCGAGGACTCTACCATCTCTCCTGCCACTCAGCCGAAACCATGCCTGCGAGGACTCTACCATCTCTCCTGCCACTCAGCCGAAACCATGCCTGCGAGGACTCTACCATCTCTCCTGCCACTCAGCCGAAACCATGCCTGCGAGGACTCTACCATCTCTCCTGCCACTCAGCCGAAACCATGCCTGCGAGGACTCTACCATCTCTCCTGCCACTCAGCCGAAACCATGCCTGCGAGGACTCTACCATCTCTCCTGCCACTCAGCCGAAACCATGCCTGCGAGGACTCTACCATCTCTCCTGCCACTCAGCCGAAACCATGCCTGCGAGGACTCTACCATCTCTCCTGCCACTCAGCCGAAACCATGCCTGCGAGGACTCTACCATCTCTCCTGCCACTCAGCCGAAACCATGCCTGCGAGGACTCTACCATCTCTCCTGCCACTCAGCCGAAACCATGCCTGCGAGGACTCTACCATCTCTCCTGCCACTCAGCCGAAACCATGCCTGCGAGGACTCTACCATCTCTCCTGCCACTCAGCCGAAACCATGCCTGCGAGGACTCTACCATCTCTCCTGCCACTCAGCCGAAACCATGCCTGCGAGGACTCTACCATCTCTCCTGCCACTCAGCCGAAACCATGCCTGCGAGGACTCTACCATCTCTCCTGCCACTCAGCCGAAACCATGCCTGCGAGGACTCTACCATCTCTCCTGCCACTCAGCCGAAACCATGCCTGCGAGGACTCTACCATCTCTCCTGCCACTCAGCCGAAACCATGCCTGCGAGGACTCTACCATCTCTCCTGCCACTCAGCCGAAACCATGCCTGCGAGGACTCTACCATCTCTCCTGCCACTCAGCCGAAACCATGCCTGCGAGGACTCTACCATCTCTCCTGCCACTCAGCCGAAACCATGCCTGCGAGGACTCTACCATCTCTCCTGCCACTCAGCCGAAACCATGCCTGCGAGGACTCTACCATCTCTCCTGCCACTCAGCCGAAACCATGCCTGCGAGGACTCTACCATCTCTCCTGCCACTCAGCCGAAACCATGCCTGCGAGGACTCTACCATCTCTCCTGCCACTCAGCCGAAACCATGCCTGCGAGGACTCTACCATCTCTCCTGCCACTCAGCCGAAACCATGCCTGCGAGGACTCTACCATCTCTCCTGCCACTCAGCCGAAACCATGCCTGCGAGGACTCTACCATCTCTCCTGCCACTCAGCCGAAACCATGCCTGCGAGGACTCTACCATCTCTCCTGCCACTCAGCCGAAACCATGCCTGCGAGGACTCTACCATCTCTCCTGCCACTCAGCCGAAACCATGCCTGCGAGGACTCTACCATCTCTCCTGCCACTCAGCCGAAACCATGCCTGCGAGGACTCTACCATCTCTCCTGCCACTCAGCCGAAACCATGCCTGCGAGGACTCTACCATCTCTCCTGCCACTCAGCCGAAACCATGCCTGCGAGGACTCTACCATCTCTCCTGCCACTCAGCCGAAACCATGCCTGCGAGGACTCTACCATCTCTCCTGCCACTCAGCCGAAACCATGCCTGCGAGGACTCTACCATCTCTCCTGCCACTCAGCCGAAACCATGCCTGCGAGGACTCTACCATCTCTCCTGCCACTCAGCCGAAACCATGCCTGCGAGGACTCTACCATCTCTCCTGCCACTCAGCCGAAACCATGCCTGCGAGGACTCTACCATCTCTCCTGCCACTCAGCCGAAACCATGCCTGCGAGGACTCTACCATCTCTCCTGCCACTCAGCCGAAACCATGCCTGCGAGGACTCTACCATCTCTCCTGCCACTCAGCCGAAACCATGCCTGCGAGGACTCTACCATCTCTCCTGCCACTCAGCCGAAACCATGCCTGCGAGGACTCTACCATCTCTCCTGCCACTCAGCCGAAACCATGCCTGCGAGGACTCTACCATCTCTCCTGCCACTCAGCCGAAACCATGCCTGCGAGGACTCTACCATCTCTCCTGCCACTCAGCCGAAACCATGCCTGCGAGGACTCTACCATCTCTCCTGCCACTCAGCCGAAACCATGCCTGCGAGGACTCTACCATCTCTCCTGCCACTCAGCCGAAACCATGCCTGCGAGGACTCTACCATCTCTCCTGCCACTCAGCCGAAACCATGCCTGCGAGGACTCTACCATCTCTCCTGCCACTCAGCCGAAACCATGCCTGCGAGGACTCTACCATCTCTCCTGCCACTCAGCCGAAACCATGCCTGCGAGGACTCTACCATCTCTCCTGCCACTCAGCCGAAACCATGCCTGCAAGGACTCTACCATCTCTCCTGCCACTCAGCCGAAACCATGCCTGCGAGGACTCTACCATCTCTCCTGCCACTCAGCCGAAACCATGCCTGCAAGGACTCTACCATCTCTCCTGCCACTCAGCCGAAACCATGCCTGCGAGGACTCTACCATCTCTCCTGCCACTCAGCCGAAACCATGCCTGCGAGGACTCTACCATCTCTCCTGCCACTCAGCCGAAACCATGCCTGCGAGGACTCTACCATCTCTCCTGCCACTCAGCCGAAACCATGCCTGCGAGGACTCTACCATCTCTCCTGCCACTCAGCCGAAACCATGCCTGCGAGGACTCTACCATCTCTCCTGCCACTCAGCCGAAACCATGCCTGCGAGGACTCTACCATCTCTCCTGCCACTCAGCCGAAACCATGCCTGCGAGGACTCTACCATCTCTCCTGCCACTCAGCCGAAACCATGCCTGCGAGGACTCTACCATCTCTCCTGCCACTCAGCCGAAACCATGCCTGCGAGGACTCTACCATCTCTCCTGCCACTCAGCCGAAACCATGCCTGCGAGGACTCTACCATCTCTCCTGCCACTCAGCCGAAACCATGCCTGCGAGGACTCTACCATCTCTCCTGCCACTCAGCCGAAACCATGCCTGCAAGGACTCTACCATCTCTCCTGCCACTCAGCCGAAACCATGCCTGCAAGGACTCTACCATCTCTCCTGCCACTCAGCCGAAACCATGCCTGCAAGGACTCTACCATCTCTCCTGCCACTCAGCCGAAACCATGCCTGCGAGGACTCTACCATCTCTCCTGCCACTCAGCCGAAACCATGCCTGCAAGGACTCTACCATCTCTCTTGCCACTCAGCCGAAACCATGCCTGCAAGGACTCTACCATCTCTCCTGCCACTCAGCCGAAACCATGCCTGCAAGGACTCTACCATCTCTCCTGCCACTCAGCCGAAACCATGCCTGCAAGGACTCTACCATCTCTCTGCCACTCAGCCGAAACCATGCCTGCAAGGACTCTACCATCTCTCCTGCCACTCAGCCGAAACCATGCCTGCAAGGACTCTACCATCTCTCTGCCACTCAGCCGAAACCATGCCTGCAAGGACTCTACCATCTCTCCTGCCACTCAGCCGAAACCATGCCTGAGGACTCTACCATCTCTCCTGCCACTCAGCCGAAACCATGCCTGCAAGGACTCTACCATCTCTCCTGCCACTCAGCCGAAACCATGCCTGCAAGGACTCTACCATCTCTCCTGCCACTCAGCCGAAACCATGCCTGCAAGGACTCTACCATCTCTCTGCCACTCAGCCGAAACCATGCCTGCAAGGACTCTACCATCTCTCCTGCCACTCAGCCGAAACCATGCCTGCAAGGACTCTACCATCTCTCCTGCCACTCAGCCGAAACCATGCCTGCAAGGACTCTACCATCTCTCTGCCACTCAGCCGAAACCATGCCTGCAAGGACTCTACCATCTCTCCTGCCACTCAGCCGAAACCATGCCTGCAAGGACTCTACCATCTCTCTTGCCACTCAGCCGAAACCATGCCTGCAAGGACTCTACCATCTCTCCTGCCACTCAGCCGAAACCATGCCTGCAAGGACTCTACCATCTCTCCTGCCACTCAGCCGAAACCATGCCTGCAAGGACTCTACCATCTCTCTGCCACTCAGCCGAAACCATGCCTGCAAGGACTCTACCATCTCTCCTGCCACTCAGCCGAAACCATGCCTGCAAGGACTCTACCATCTCTCTGCCACTCAGCCGAAACCATGCCTGCAAGGACTCTACCATCTCTCCTGCCACTCAGCCGAAACCATGCCTGCAAGGACTCTACCATCTCTCTGCCACTCAGCCGAAACCATGCCTGCAAGGACTCTACCATCTCTCCTGCCACTCAGCCGAAACCATGCCTGAGGACTCTACCATCTCTCCTGCCACTCAGCCGAAACCATGCCTGCAAGGACTCTACCATCTCTCTTGCCACTCAGCCGAAACCATGCCTGCAAGGACTCTACCATCTCTCCTGCCACTCAGCCGAAACCATGCCTGCGAGGACTCTACCATCTCTCTGCCACTCAGCCGAAACCATGCCTGCAAGGACTCTACCATCTCTCTGCCACTCAGCCGAAACCATGCCTGCAAGGACTCTACCATCTCTCCTGCCACTCAGCCGAAACCATGCCTGCAAGGAGGACTCTACCATCTCTCTTGCCACTCAGCCGAAACCATGCCTGCAAGGACTCTACCATCTCTCCTGCCACTCAGCCGAAACCATGCCTGCGAGGACTCTACCATCTCTCTTGCCACTCAGCCGAAACCATGCCTGCAAGGCCTCTACCATCTCTCCTGCCACTCAGCCGAAACCATGCCTGCAAGGACTCTACCATCTCTCCTGCCACTCAGCCGAAACCATGCCTGCAAGGACTCTACCATCTCTCCTGCCACTCAGCCGAAACCATGCCTGCGAACTCTACCATCTCTCCTGCCACTCAGCCGAAACCATGCCTGCAAGGACTCTACCATCTCTCTTGCCACTCAGCCGAAACCATGCCTGCAAGGACTCTACCATCTCTCCTGCCACTCAGCCGAAACCATGCCTGCAAGGACTCTACCATCTCTCCTGCCACTCAGCCGAAACCATGCCTGCAAGGACTCTACCATCTCTCTTGCCACTCAGCCGAAACCATGCCTGCAAGGCCTCTACCATCTCTCCTGCCACTCAGCCGAAACCATGCCTGCAAGGACTCTACCATCTCTCCTGCCACTCAGCCGAAACCATGCCTGCAACTCTACCATCTCTCCTGCCACTCAGCCGAAACCATGCCTGCAAGGACTCTACCATCTCTCCTGCCACTCAGCCGAAACCATGCCTGCAAGGACTCTACCATCTCTCCTGCCACTCAGCCGAAACCATGCCTGCAAGGCCTCTACCATCTCTCCTGCCACTCAGCCGAAACCATGCCTGCGAGGACTCTACCATCTCTCTTGCCACTCAGCCGAAACCATGCCTGCAAGGCCTCTACCATCTCTCTGCCACTCAGCCGAAACCATGCCTGCAAGGACTCTACCATCTCTCCTTGCCACTCAGCCGAAACCATGCCTGCAAGGCCTCTACCATCTCTCCTGCCACTCAGCCGAAACCATGCCTGCAAGGACTCTACCATCTCTCTTGCCACTCAGCCGAAACCATGCCTGCAAGGCCTCTACCATCTCTCTTGCCACTCAGCCGAAACCATGCCTGCAAGGCCTCTACCATCTCTCTTGCCACTCAGCCGAAACCATGCCTGCAAGGCCTCTACCATCTCTCTTGCCACTCAGCCGAAACCATGCCTGCAAGGACTCTACCATCTCTCTTGCCACTCAGCCGAAACCATGCCTGCAAGGCCTCTACCATCTCTCTTGCCACTCAGCCGAAACCATGCCTGCAAGGCCTCTACCATCTCTCTTGCCACTCAGCCGAAACCATGCCTGCAAGGCCTCTACCATCTCTCTTGCCACTCAGCCGAAACCATGCCTGCAAGGCCTCTACCATCTCTCTTGCCACTCAGCCGAAACCATGCCTGCAAGGCCTCTACCATCTCTCTTGCCACTCAGCCGAAACCATGCCTGCAAGGCCTCTACCATCTCTCTTGCCACTCAGCCGAAACCATGCCTGCAAGGCCTCTACCATCTCTCTGCCACTCAGCCGAAACCATGCCTGCAAGGCCTCTACCATCTCTCTTGCCACTCAGCCGAAACCATGCCTGCAAGGACTCTACCATCTCTCTTGCCACTCAGCCGAAACCATGCCTGCAAGGCCTCTACCATCTCTCTTGCCACTCAGCCGAAACCATGCCTGCAAGGCCTCTACCATCTCTCTTGCCACTCAGCCGAAACCATGCCTGCAAGGCCTCTACCATCTCTCTTGCCACTCAGCCGAAACCATGCCTGCAAGGCCTCTACCATCTCTCTTGCCACTCAGCCGAAACCATGCCTGCAAGGACTCTACCATCTCTCTTGCCACTCAGCCGAAACCATGCCTGCAAGGCCTCTACCATCTCTCTTGCCACTCAGCCGAAACCATGCCTGCAAGGACTCTACCATCTCTCTTGCCACTCAGCCGAAACCATGCCTGCAAGGCCTCTACCATCTCTCTTGCCACTCAGCCGAAACCATGCCTGCAAGGCCTCTACCATCTCTCTGCCACTCAGCCGAAACCATGCCTGCAAGGCCTCTACCATCTCTCTTGCCACTCAGCCGAAACCATGCCTGCAAGGCCTCTACCATCTCTCTTGCACTCAGCCGAAACCATGCCTGCAAGGCTCTACCATCTCTCTTGCCACTCAGCCGAAACCATGCCTGCAAGGCCTCTACCATCTCTCTTGCCACTCAGCCGAAACCATGCCTGCAAGGCCTCTACCATCTCTCTGCCACTCAGCCGAAACCATGCCTGCAACTCTACCATCTCTCTTGCCACTCAGCCGAAACCATGCCTGCAAGGCCTCTACCATCTCTCTTGCCACTCAGCCGAAACCATGCCTGCAAGGACTCTACCATCTCTCTTGCCACTCAGCCGAAACCATGCCTGCAAGGCCTCTACCATCTCTCCTGCCACTCAGCCGAAACCATGCCTGCAAGGCCTCTACCATCTCTCTTGCCACTCAGCCGAAACCATGCCTGCAAGGCCTCTACCATCTCTCTTGCCACTCAGCCGAAACCATGCCTGCAAGGCCTCTACCATCTCTCTTGCCACTCAGCCGAAACCATGCCTGCAAGGACTCTACCATCTCTCTTGCCACTCAGCCGAAACCATGCCTGCAAGGCCTCTACCATCTCTCTTGCCACTCAGCCGAAACCATGCCTGCAAGGAACTCTACCATCTCTCTTGCCACTCAGCCGAAACCATGCCTGCAAGGCCTCTACCATCTCTCTGCCACTCAGCCGAAACCATGCCTGCAAGGCCTCTACCATCTCTCTGCCACTCAGCCGAAACCATGCCTGCAAGGACTCTACCATCTCTCTTGCCACTCAGCCGAAACCATGCCTGCAAGGCCTCTACCATCTCTTGCCACTCAGCCGAAACCATGCCTGCAAGGACTCTACCATCTCTCTTGCCACTCAGCCGAAACCATGCCTGCAAGGACTCTACCATCTCTCTTGCCACTCAGCTGAAACCATGCCTGCAAGGCCTCTACCATCTCTTGCCACTCAGCCGAAACCATGCCTGCAAGGACTCTACCATCTCTCTTGCCACTCAGCCGAAACCATGCCTGCAAGGCCTCTACCATCTCTCCTGCCACTCAGCCGAAACCATGCCTGCGAGGACTCTACCATCTCTCTTGCCACTCAGCCGAAACCATGCCTGCAAGGCCTCTACCATCTCCTTGCCACTCAGCCGAAACCATGCCTGCAAGGACTCTACCATCTCTCTTGCCACTCAGCCGAAACCATGCCTGCAAGGACTCTACCATCTCTCTTGCCACTCAGCCGAAACCATGCCTGCAAGGCCTCTACCATCTCTCTTGCCACTCAGCCGAAACCATGCCTGCGAGGACTCTACCATCTCTCTTGCCACTCAGCCGAAACCATGCCTGCAAGGCCTCTACCATCTCTCCTGCCACTCAGCCGAAACCATGCCTGCGAGGACTCTACCATCTCTCTTGCCACTCAGCCGAAACCATGCCTGCAAGGCCTCTACCATCTCTCTTGCCACTCAGCCGAAACCATGCCTGCAAGGCCTCTACCATCTCTCTTGCCACTCAGCCGAAACCATGCCTGCGAGGACTCTACCATCTCTCTTGCCACTCAGCCGAAACCATGCCTGCAAGGCCTCTACCATCTCTCTTGCCACTCAGCCGAAACCATGCCTGCAAGGCCTCTACCATCTCTCTTGCCACTCAGCGAAACCATGCCTGCAAGGCCTCTACCATCTCTCTTGCCACTCAGCCGAAACCATGCCTGCAAGGCCTCTACCATCTCTCTTGCCACTCAGCCGAAACCATGCCTGCAAGGCCTCTACCATCTCTCTTGCCACTCAGCCGAAACCATGCCTGCAAGGCCTCTACCATCTCTCTTGCCACTCAGCCGAAACCATGCCTGCAAGGCCTCTACCATCTCTCTTGCCACTCAGCCGAAACCATGCCTGCAAGGCCTCTACCATCTCTCTTGCCACTCAGCCGAAACCATGCCTGCAAGGCCTCTACCATCTCTCTTGCCACTCAGCCGAAACCATGCCTGCAAGGCCTCTACCATCTCTCTTGCCACTCAGCCGAAACCATGCCTGCAAGGCCTCTACCATCTCTCTTGCCACTCAGCCGAAACCATGCCTGCAAGGCCTCTACCATCTCTCTTGCCACTCAGCCGAAACCATGCCTGCAAGGCCTCTACCATCTCTCTTGCCACTCAGCCGAAACCATGCCTGCAAGGCCTCTACCATCTCTCTTGCCACTCAGCCGAAACCATGCCTGCAAGGCCTCTACCATCTCTCTTGCCACTCAGCCGAAACCATGCCTGCAAGGCCTCTACCATCTCTCTTGCCACTCAGCCGAAACCATGCCTGCAAGGCCTCTACCATCTCTCTTGCCACTCAGCCGAAACCATGCCTGCAAGGCCTCTACCATCTCTCTTGCCACTCAGCCGAAACCATGCCTGCAAGGCCTCTACCATCTCTCTTGCCACTCAGCCGAAACCATGCCTGCAAGGCCTCTACCATCTCTCTTGCCCTCAGCCGAAACCATGCCTGCAAGGCCTCTACCATCTCTCTTGCCTCAGCCGAAACCATGCCTGCAAGGCCTCTACCATCTCTCTTGCCACTCAGCCGAAACCATGCCTGCAAGGCCTCTACCATCTCTCTTGCCACTCAGCCGAAACCATGCCTGCAAGGCCTCTACCATCTCTCTTGCCACTCAGCCGAAACCATGCCTGCAAGGCCTCTACCATCTCTCTTGCCACTCAGCCGAAACCATGCCTGCAAGGCCTCTACCATCTCTCTTGCCTCAGCCGAAACCATGCCTGCAAGGCCTCTACCATCTCTCTTGCCACTCAGCCGAAACCATGCCTGCAAGGCCTCTACCATCTCTCTTGCCACTCAGCCGAAACCATGCCTGCAAGGCCTCTACCATCTCTCTTGCCACTCAGCCGAAACCATGCCTGCAAGGCCTCTACCATCTCTCTTGCCACTCAGCCGAAACCATGCCTGCAAGGCCTCTACCATCTCTCTTGCCACTCAGCCGAAACCATGCCTGCAAGGCCTCTACCATCTCTCTTGCCACTCAGCCGAAACCATGCCTGCAAGGCCTCTACCATCTCTCTTGCCTCAGCCGAAACCATGCCTGCGAGGCCTCTACCATCTCTCTTGCCACTCAGCCGAAACCATGCCTGCAAGGCCTCTACCATCTCTCTTGCCACTCAGCCGAAACCATGCCTGCAAGGCCTCTACCATCTCTCTTGCCACTCAGCCGAAACCATGCCTGCAAGGCTCTACCATCTCTCTTGCCACTCAGCCGAAACCATGCCTGCAAGGCCTCTACCATCTCTCTTGCCACTCAGCCGAAACCATGCCTGCAAGGCCTCTACCATCTCTCTTGCCACTCAGCCGAAACCATGCCTGCAAGGCCTCTACCATCTCTCTTGCCACTCAGCCGAAACCATGCCTGCGAGGCCTCTACCATCTCCTTGCCACTCAGCCGAAACCATGCCTGCAAGGACTCTACCATCTCTCTTGCCACTCAGCCGAAACCATGCCTGCAAGGCCTCTACCATCTCTCCTGCCACTCAGCCGAAACCATGCCTGCAAGGACTCTACCATCTCTCTTGCCACTCAGCTAAAACCATACCTGCAAGGCCTCTACCATCTCTCTTGCCACTCAGCCGAAACCATGCCTGCGAGGCCTATACCATCTCTCCTGCCACTCAGCCGAAACCATGCCTACAAGGATTCTACCATCTCTCTTGCCACTCAGCCAAAACCATGCCTACAAGGCCTCTACCATCTCTCTTGCCACTCAACTGAAACCATACCTGCGGGAACTCTACCATCTCTCTTGCCACTCAGCCGAAACCATGCCTGCAAGGCCTCTACCATCTCTCCTGCCACTCAGCCGAAACCATGCTTGCGAGGACCCTACCATCTCTCCTGCCACTCAGCCGGAACAATGCATGCGAGGACTCTACCATCTCTCTTGCCACTCAGCCAAAACCATGCTTGCAAGGCCTCAACCATCTCTTTTGCCACATAGCTGAAACTATGCTTGCAAGGAATCTACCATCTCTCTTGCCATTCAGCCGAAACCAAGCCTGCAAGGCCTCTACCATCTCTCCTGCCACTCAGCCAAAACCATGCCTGCAAGGAATCGACCATCTGTCTTGCCAATCAGCCGAAAACATGCCTGCAAGGCCTCTATCATCTCTCCTACCACTCAGCCGAAACAATGCATGCGAGAACTCTACCATTTCTCTTGCCACTCAGCAGAAACAATGCCTGCGAGGACTCTACCATCTCTCTTGCCACTCAGCCAAAACCATGCCTGCAAGGCCTCTACCATCTCTCTTGCCACTTAGCCGAAACCATGCATTCGAGGACTCTACCATCTCTCTTGCCACTCAGCAGAAACAATGCCTGCGAGGACTCTACCATCTCTCTTGCCACTCAGCCAAAACCATGCCTGCAAGGCCTCTACCATCTCTCTTGCCACTTAGCCGAAACCATGCTTGCGAGGACTCTACCATCTCTCTTGCCATTCAGCAGAAACAATGCCTGCGAGGACTCTACCATCTCTCTTGCCACTCAGCCAAAACCATGCCTGCAAGGCCTCTACCATCTCTCTTGCCACTTAGCCGAAACCATGCTTGCGAGGACTCTACCATCTCTCTTGCCACTCAGCAGAAACAATGCCTGCGAGGACTCTACCATCTCTCTTGCCACTCAGCCAAAACCATGCCTGCAAGGCCTCTACCATCTCTCTTGCCACTTAGCCGAAACCATGCTTGCGAGGACTCTACCATCTCTCTTGCCACTCAGCAGAAACAATGCCTGCGAGGACTCTACCATCTCTCTTGCCACTCAGCCAAAACCATGCCTGCAAGGCCTCTACCATCTCTCTTGCCACTTAGCCGAAACCATGCTTGCGAGGACTCTACCATCTCTCTTGCCATTCAGCTGAAACAATACCTCCAAGGCTTCTACCATCTCTCCTGCCACTCAGCCGAAACCATGCCTGCACGAAATCAACCATCTCTCTTGCCACTCAGCCGAAACCATGCCTGCAAGGCCTCTACCATCTCTCCTGCCACTCAACCAAAACCATGCATGCGAGAACTCTACCATCTCTCTTGCCACTCAGCCGGAACCATGCATGCAAGGACTCTGCCATCTCTCTTGCCACTCACCCGAAACCATGCCTGCAAGGACTCGACCATCTCTCTTGCCACTCAGCCGAAACCATGCCTGCAAGAACTCGACCATATCACTTGCCACTCAGCCAAAACCATGCCTGCAAGGCCTCTACCATCTCTCTTGCCACTCAGCCGAATCCGTGCTTGCGAGGACTCTACCATCTCTCTTACCACTCAGCTGAAACTATGCCTACAAGGCCTCTACCATCTCTCCTGCCACTTAGCCAAAACCATGCTTGCGAGGACTCTACCATCTCTCTCGCCACTCAGCCAATACCATGCCTACGAAGACTCTATCATCTCTCTTACCTCTCAGCCAAAATCATGCCTGCAAAGCCTCTACCATCTCTCTTGACACTCAGTCGAAACCATGCCTGCAAGACCTCTACCATCTCTCTTGCCACTCAGCCGAAACCATGCCTGCGAGAAATCTACCATCTCTCTTGCCACTCAGCCAAAACCATGCCTGCAAGGACTCTACCATCTCTCTTGCCTCTCAGCCGAAACCATGCGTGCGAGGACTCTACCAGCTCTCTTGCCACTCAGCCGAAACCATGCCTGCAAGGACTCTACCATCTCTCTTGCCACTCAACCGAAACCATGCATGCGAGGACTCTACCATCTCTCTTACCACTCAGACGAAACCATGCCTGCGAGGACTCTACCATCTCTCTTACCACTCAGACGAAACCATGCATGCAAGGACTCTACCATCTCTCTTACCACTCAGACGAAACCATGCCTGCGAGGACTCTACCATCTCACCTGCCACTCAGCCGAAACCATGCATACGAGGACTCTACCATCTCTCTCGCCACTCAGCGAAAATAATGCCTGCGAGGAATCGAACATCTCTCTTGCCTCAGCCGAAACCATGCCTGCGAGGACTCTACCATCTCTCTTGCCACTCCGCCGAAACCATGCCGGCGAGGACTCTCCCATATCTCTTGCCTCAGCCGAAACCATGCCTGAGAGGACTCTCCCATCTCTCTTGCCACCCAGCCGAAACCATGCCTTAGGAGGACTCTACCATCTCTCTTGATAGCTCAATTGGTAGAGGCCTCGCAGGCATGGTTTCAGCTGAGTGGCACGAGTTTGAATCTCTGCCCAGCCAGGAGCTATTACCATAAATGAATTCCGGTGGCTAAACATTCCCAAGGTAGAATTCGGTATTAAATGCCATTTTGGTTGATATATATATATATATATATATATATATATATATATATATATATATATATATATATATTATATAAAGAGAGAGAGAGAGAGAGAGAGAGAGAGAGAGAGAGAGAGAGAGAGAGAGAGAGAGAGAAAATAATGTCACAAATTTTCCTCTTCCCATAAAGTTTATAGGCTACACATATGCGTCTATGTGCTGTAAGCCTAGGTTTTATAGCAATGGACCTGATAGCAACAAAGAATTAACAAACAATAGAATATAAGCAAGTTACAACTCAAAGAGCTTTGGAACGAATAATGATGGGAATAACACTCACAGACAGAAAAATAGTAACATGGATACGAGAGAAAACTAACGTAGATGATATTCTAACAACTTGTAAGAAAAAGAAAAGGACATAGGCAGGATTAATATGGGAAGGACAGACAATAGATGAAAATTAAGAATAACAGAATGGATCCCTAGAGATTGCAAAAGAAGCAGAAGAAGGAAAAGACGATGGGTTAACGAACTAAGAAAGTTTGAAGGTGTGGACTGGCATATAAAGCCCACAAACAGAGGCAAGTGGAAGGTCACGTCTGAGGCCTTTGTTCTGCGGTGGACTAGTAACGGATGAATTATATATATATATATATATATATATATATAATATATATATATACTAATTCATATATATATATATATATATATATGTATATATATATATATATATATATATATATATTAATTCATATATATATATATATATATATATATATATATATATATATAGATATATATATATATATATATATATATATATATATATATATATATATATATATATATATATATATATATAAATCTTGATATTAGTAGGATGAACACCTATCGTTTACATAGAAAGAGGGTTTATCAGCAGCGCTGCACCTTTCCCTAAATAAATACACTGAGCCACAAAGCAACATCTTACACCAGCCTCGATTTTACAGGTCTCTTGAATAACTACACAACTTCGCATTTTATTTTGAAAATTTCTTACTTAAAACATTAGCAGCATTCATTTCAATAACATTACATTTCCTTTCCCTACAATTTACCATGAAACAAGTATACAGTACTATATTTCCTAAGGAGTGAAGATGAAAATGAGCACGTAGTCTGTGTAGTGTGTACGAAATGTTTGGAGAGATATGTGCTGATTGTTTTGAGTCAGCCCCTTGCTTCGGTCAACATCTCAGAAGCAATGTGCCAAGTCTTGAAGAAAGAATATTTACCACTGTGGAAGGTTTTTATATTATGATATCCTGAATAAGTCATAGATACACACACACACACACACACACATATATATATATATATAGAGAGAGAGAGAGAGAGAGAGAGAGAGAGAGAGAGAGAGAGAGAGAGAGAGAGAGAGAGAGAGAGAGAGAGAGAGAGAAA
>NC_090728.1:72766178-72773678 GCF_036898095.1 Palaemon carinicauda
TCTCTGTACCATTGCCTCCAACACTCTTTGGCTCGAAATCCCGTTTGAGGATAAGCAAGGACATTTCTTTCTGTTTATTACGATGTTAAAATTACATTTATCTTATAAATATATATATATATATACTGTATGTATATACATATATATATACATATATATATATGTGTGTGTGTGTATATACATATATATATATATATATATATATATATATATATATATATATATATATATATATTTATTTATATATATATATTGTATTTATGTACATAAATGCATACATAATTTTCTAGGTCCCCATATTCTTCATCCTTTAAGTTACATATATATCCAATCATACATAATAATAATAGTAATAATAATAATAATAATAATAATAATAATAATAATAATAATAATAATAATAATAATATGTCTCGTAAAGAAATCAAGAGGAAATGCGACGAAATCTTAATATTGCTGAGGCTAACGTGATGCAAGATCTTTACACACTAAATTTTTCCCATAACCATGAAGTTTATTTCCGCCATGTTAATTATCAAGAAATCTTACTGTTACTGCTAACCAAGCAGAAATTAATAGAAATAGAAAACGAGATGAACACAAATAAAGTTCATATATTTTGTTTGACAGAAACGCACCAAAAAATAGATAAAATACAGCTGAGTAAAGGTCTGTTAAAGTTAGTAAAAAGAAGGGATTTTAAAGACAAAAAGGGTGGAGGGTTAATGTTAATTTTTAAAAACAATAACATCACTAAAGTAGAGGAAATAGAAACCAAACATAGCGATATAATAATGGTACAGTGCAAAATCCACAACTTAGTATTCCTGATAATACTGGTATATTTCGCAGCAGGAAATACAGAAGAAGATAGAAAAAGAGATCAAGAATTGAAAGTGGAATGTGAAAAATTAATACAAAAAGCAGGAGAAACAACACCTTTGCTAGTTATGGGGGATTTTAACGGCCACGTGGGATTTCTTGGGCACCAACAAGTAGACAGAAATGGGGAAATGGTGCTAGATTGGATGGGTAACCACAACCTAACACTATTAAATGGAGATGAAAGGTGCTCAGGACTATACACGTGGAATAGACAAGATCAGCATAGTGCTATTGATTTTGTACTTGCAAATAATATGCTATATAAACAATTTAAATGTATGGAAATAGATGAAGATAAAACAGTATTAGATATATCAGATCACAACTTAATAACAGTAGAATTGGAAGCAAAAACAAATAGCGAAAATAATTACAATAAAGGGAAGTGGGAAGAAATTACATATTATAGCAGTGACGCAAAAGATATAGACGAATATGTGAAATCTATGGAGAGAAAACTTGTCAGCAAGGATGTAAAAAACATTGATGAGCTAAACATAATAATGGCAGAAATGAAACAAGAACATTTGGCTAAAACATATAGGAGAAGGGTAACAAATGAAGGGAAGACCAAAGAACAACCTTGGGTAACCGAGGAAATAAGAAGAAAGATTAAGGAAAGAAAGGAACTTAATAGAAAAAAGAGAAATGAAAAAGATATTAGGATAAAAAGAGAATTAGAAGAAAAATACAATCATAAGAAGAAAGAAGTACAAATACTGGTGAAAGAGAGCATAACGTTATATGAGAAAAAGAAGACCAGGGAGATAAGAGATGATAAAAACAATAAACTATGGGAAAACATAAACAAATTAAGAAATAGCAAAGAAATAAAAAGCGAGGCAATACAATTATATGGAGAGAGAGGAAATAAACTATCAGATGAAGAGGCTAAAGAAGAATTAGTAAAATTTTGGAAAACAGTCTACAACACACATGAAAATAGAATAACTGAGATCTGGAATGAGGAGGAGAGTGATTACCTGGATAATTTGAGAAGAGAAAACGACATTATAACTGTAAATGAATATAGTTTACCTGAACATCTAAGGGAGCATTACGATGCTGTACTTAATGTCGAAGGAATAATTAAACCCATGCCCGCCGCTGAAATGAGTAAAGGTAAATTAGAAAAATGCTTAAAACGTCTAAAGAAAGGTAAAGCAGCTGGGCCAGATGGACTAAAGCCAGACTACTACAAACCAATGATGAGGAGTGATATATGCAAGAATACACTAGTGAACTGCTACAAAGAGGAACTAGCCAGCAAAGAAAAACCCAAAAGCTGGAAAGAATCCAGAACAAAAATGTTAAAAAAGAAAAACAAGCCAACAGCAAAGGAATTGAGACCTATAGCTCTCACAAATGTATCATATAAAATATACATGGCTTTTATCAAGGATGAAATAGAAGGCATTTAAAAAGTAATAATGCCATAGAGGATAGTCAAGCGGGATTTACAGAAGGAGGAAGGATTGAGGATAATATATTCATCTTACAATACATGGTCGAAGAAACTTTCAAAAATAAGAAAAAACTCATAGTGGCCTCTTTAGATTTCAAAAAAGCTTTCGATTCCATAAAAAGGGAAGCACTGATAGAAACATTAAAGCAATACAAAGTACATACTAGTATAATTAACTCTATAGCTGAAGTGTATGTGGGAGACTCGACTACGTTAGACATAGGGGAAAGAGTAGAACAAAAATTGAGCGTAAGTAGTGGAATAAAGCAAGGCTGTACTGCCTCTACAACATTATTCAAATTAATTACTTATCAGATTATAAAACATGTAGAAAAGGAAGGTAATGGTTTTAAAAATGATATTATAAAGCTAGTAGTATTATTTTTTGCTGATGATGTCCTAGTGCTTGCTGAGAATATAGAGGATGCTGAATTAAACATAAGGAAAGTGATAGATATAGGAAAGCAGTGTGGTTTAGACATAAATAGAGACAAAAGTAGCGTACTTATAT
Organism: Palaemon carinicauda; assembly: GCF_036898095.1. NCBI lineage: Eukaryota > Metazoa > Arthropoda > Malacostraca > Decapoda > Palaemonidae > Palaemon > Palaemon carinicauda. The sequence continues at coordinate 72,769,040 of NC_090728.1, forward strand.
ATAATATGAAGGAGAAACCAGATAATATAGAGGGAATAAGAGTAGTAAGCAATATTAAATACCTAGGTATCAAGGTAGATGATGGTAGGAATATGTTCAAAACACAGAAAAGTGAAATGATAGTTAAGGCGCAAAAGCTAGCCAATCTTACATATTCGATCATAGAAAAAAGTTGTAATAAGATACTGATAGGGAAAACATACTGGAAAAGTGTAGCACTACCTTCTATATTATATGGAACAAATGTGATTAACTTAACGGAAACGGAAATAGAAAAGTTGCAGAGAATAGAGAATGGAGTGTATAGAAGGATGTTAGGGGCTGTAAAGAATACAGCAATTGTAGCCTTGAGAGGGGATTTAGGAGCATCTGCTATGAAAACAAGGGTAATGGATGGTAAGCTGAGGTACCTTAATAGCATTTTTAAGGGAGAAAAGGACCTACTTACAGCAATAGTCAATGATATGGAAGAAAAAGAGAGGAAGTGGTGGATGCATGTGAAGAAGTATGCTGAAGAATGTGGGATGGCGATGAGAGAAGTCAAGAGATGTACGAAAGAGGACATAAAGAAGAGAACAAGAGAATGGGACACAAGCAAAAGGAAGAGTGAAATGGAGTGTAAGGAGAGTTTAATTTTGTATAAAAACTGGAAAAGTGAAATCAAGGAGGAGGAAGTGTATGACAATACATTTTCGTCAATTTTATTATTCAGAGCAAGGACAAACTCATTGGGCTTGAATATAAGAAACAGACACCAAGATGGAAATATAAACTGTGTATTCTGTGATGTAGAAGAAAATGCTAACCACTTTATATTATATTGTCCACAGTTTAGTGATATAAGAATAAAAGCAATTGAGCTTCAACAACCATACGAAGAAGATAGTGCACAAACAGTTGGGAAAATTCCTTTTTTGTGAAGAGAATATTGAAAATAAGAAAAGTATACTACAACAAATGTGGATGAAAAGAGAAAAACTAGTGAAAATAAGGAACACACAAAACTAAAAGACACAGAGGCGCCGTTGTAAAGGCTATGCCTCACCCCAGAACCTGAACCTGAACCTGAGTAACGGATTGGCATTATCATCCGTAGATTTATCCTTCACTGAAATAAGGAAGTTACAATAAAAAAGAAATCTTATGAGAGCGGAAAGAAATAAGTAAAATGGTCGTGATAACCAACATAAATAAACCCTGCATATAAGCGTTTTCCTATTTCCTTTCACTGTGTAGAAAAATAGAATATGCAACAGGTGCGGATTCTAATTTTGTGGGAGCATTTGCTACAATGAAACTGACTTCCTCTCTCCTATGAGTTAAGAGGAAACACAAGTAAATCCATTGTTAATCTCTCTCTCTCTCTCTCTCTCTCTCTCTCTCTCTCTCTCTCTCTCTCTCTCTCTGCAATGAATTAGAATTGCAGACTTCCTCCGGAAAGGGTATTATCAAAACTTGTACTAGGAAAGAAAAAGAAGTAAGTAAATTGCAGTTGAGTAAAGCTTCATTATATACGAGCAATACTTCAAAGGAAAATTTGAAAATATAGAAATCCATTGAAAAACTTTCAGAATTAGCATAGATCCAAGAGTAAATGGGTCATAAAAATTAATCTGTATTTATACCTACGCAGTTCATTCATTGGGTAGAAATTATTCTCCAACCATATTTGAAGGAGACTGTCACAGACATCCAGCGTATTAGAGACAGGTCACCAAAATCACGATATCTCTTGGACGACATGAAAACGGACTTACAATAAACACAAGAAAACTTACAAGATATTTTTATTTATTCCAGGAATGACGTCACTTCATCTTTAAAACAGAAACTAATATTTATTAAAGAATATTGTAAGTTTCCAATTCAGATGATTCAAATTATTTTGTTCCAGCAAATAGCATATATTCCAAGTGTTTACCAGGTGTGCAAAACAAACCTGGATTGCAATCGTGTACCTTTTTAGACGTAAATATTTCCTTATTCCTTTCTGCTAGCAAGGAGTGGCTACATGTCAGATTTCTGTGTAAATAAATCAGTTAATCACAGAGAGCGTTTCCGTCCAAACCATGACCCACAAAGGCTCACGGGTTTAAAGTTGAACAAAGATAAGAGAGTATTGCATATAACCTAGGCATATGCCCTTCAACCGAGGGTGGAGTGAAGAGGAGAAATTTAGAGAAAAATTAGATGTAGAAATAGGTCCAAGAAGTTAACTATTAGTGTTAACTGGGGACATGAATACTGTCTAGGCGAGAGTTCTGATGACTTCCAAGGAATGAATGGAGGAAGAGGTTTTGGAAGAAGAAACCAGGAAGGTGAAGGCTTGTTAGGATTCGCAGAAGCTATGAATTGGTTAGTCTTTAAATAAACCGTTTGAGAAAAAGGAGACATCGTCAAGGAACATATAAAATTGGAAGAAATGAGATGTAAATTGACTGTTTCGGTTAGGACAGAAGTCGGAAAATTTGTAATGAATTGTAAGGTTATTCCAAATGAATTTGTTCTAGGTGAACATGAATTAGCAGAGACAGATTTTAGGTTATAAGCAAATAAAGAAAAGAAAATACCCAGCCAGTATTAGGAGGGGCAAAACTTTGAAACTGGATGGGGAGAAGGCGAGAGTTTAAAAGTAAAATTTGAAAGAGCCAGAGAAGAGTAATAAGTAAATGAAACTTTAGAACCAAATGAAGAGATATTGGATGTTATGAAAGAGATTGTGAGGCCAGAAGCCGCAGAGGTCTGAGGGAGGACAAGTGATAAACAGTAACAGAAAAAAGAGACATCGTGGTGGAATCAAGAGGTTCAATCACTTGTTAAGGAAAAGAATATAAACAGAAGAAGGTGAGAAGCATTATCACCATCATCATCATCATTATTATTATTATTATTATTATTATTATTATTATTATTATTATTATTATTATTAGCTAAGCTACAACCAAAGTTGGAAAAGCAGGATGCTGTAAGCACAAGGACTCCTACAGAGAAAAACAACCCAGTACGGAAAGGAAATAAGTAAATAAATAAATTACATGAAAAGTAATAAAAAATCAAAATAAGATATTTTAAGAACAGTAACAACATTAAAACAATAAAATACTTCAAGAACATTAACAACATTAAAACAATAAAATATTTAAAGAACAGCAACAACATTAAAACAGATTTTTCATATGCAAATTAGAAATAGAGACTTATGTCATCCTGTTCAACATAGAAAATTTGCTGCAAGATTGAACTTTTGAAGTTATACCTATTCAACTACCGGATTAGGGGGATCATTCCACAACTTGGTCATAGCTGGAATAATACTTCTAGAATACTGTGTAATATTGAGCCACATGATGGAGAATGCGTGACTATTAAGATTACTGTAATAGCATACCTATTGAGGAATCTAGACTGATAAAGAGGGAAACAAAGAAATTGGTAGATATTGCAAAGAAAGAAGCCAGGAGACAGTGGTATGAAATTATGGGAACACCGGAGGGAGAAAAGCTATTCTACAGAATTGCAGGAGCGACAAGTAAAGCAAGAAGAAAAGATAGGCCGGATCTAGGAGAGGTAAGAATTATCTCCTTCCCATGGAGCTGGCGACTGCACATCCCAGAGGTCTGACCTCCCTATCGAAGGAGCCCTACGGCGCTCCTTTTCTCCTTGGCTCCGCTTCACCGATGGAGCGGGGTCTAGAGATCCGGAGCCATAAGACAGCGTCCTGGAGGAATGGCGTCCCATATTTCAGTCCTCTATCCCCTCCCAACGTGGCCAATCCTGGGTAGGTGGCATCAGCCATTGGGGGAAATTCCTCCAAATAATATGGGGGAACAGAGTCCGCTGTTCCCCACGCCGGAAAAGGATCCCTCAATGGAAACCTGAATGGTGTCCTCGGTGTTTCTAAATAGGCCTCTTGCTCCCACGAGGTTAGATTGGCGCCAGGAAGCCGCTGAGCGGAGGTTAAGGTTCTCTCCCTGAGGGCAGAAGGCGGCTCCTCCACCAGCAGACGGGAAGAGAACCAGTCACAGGCGGCGGATAGTAGGACATAAAGCTGCGCCAGGGAGGGGATTGGTGACTATGGTGACCGAGTGGGTCAAGTTGTCTCTGCCACGCTATCAGCGGAAGAGCGATTCGGGCCACGTGGTTCCCACAAGGAGCTTCTGAACGGGGATGAAGGCCACCCACTTAGAGAGCTGCACAACCATGAGGTAGACGCTCACAGCTGGGTATAACGTCCAGTAAGGTCCCAACGACCTTCTCTGAGGCCTTCCCTGGAGAGGGAGAGGACGAGATACCAGCTGAGCCGTTTGTCTTGTAAAGAGCTCGACTCCTGGCCTGAGAGGGCAACACATGAGGTCTCGTGTCGGACAAAAAGGATACTTCCTCTACTACCGCGGGCAACACCGGCCACAGAGAAGGACCCAGCACACTGGGCACTGATGAACAGGCCGAAGAAGGATGCAAACCACTGCCCTTCCTCGAGGGCGATCTGTCTCTTTTGGCCTTCTTCTTCTTCGTGGCCATTTTGGCCCACTGGGCATCACTCCAGCCCAGCCACTCATTACATGTGACGTTCGGGGAACACACACAGATTACTGTTCAAACCTGTGCAACGACGTTGCACTCACACAGATTCCATAAT
>NC_090728.1:72778678-72803678 GCF_036898095.1 Palaemon carinicauda
ATAATGGTAATCTATCACATCACTAACGGGGGTAACTATACCAAAACCTTTCACAGGCACTGGTCTAGACAGTCCCACACACATCTATAGTTTTTTTTTTTCCTATAGCTAATAAATGCAAGAGCATATTACAAACATACTCTTCACCGATACTTGATAAGCATAAGAAATAATTCGAATGCAAATACAAAATGTCAAAAGGAAATGGGAAGATTGTGAGAAATGAAAAGTTCAAGTCCCGCCACCTGTCACCACCATTGAGTGAGAATTAAATTCGTGACGTAAATGAACTCTGTCAGAGAATAGCCGGTTATTAGAAACAGGATGAAATGCTGACTGTCAGTGACCTTTTCACATTCTAAGGCCTTCAAGATTGTATCGTATGGATTTTGTAAACAAGGTTCAGTGTGGTCCAAGTACACCTCGACTAGATTCAAATTTAGTTCATGGGAATGGAGTGGCCAATCTCAATCAATATCATTATCATCATTCTAATGAGCACATATCCTTACGGAACGAAGATTGGACTTGTCTACCTATTTTTCACAGAAGTAAACATATAGTCCCAAAACAGTCGCCTACTAATTTATAATTCCCTTTCCAAAGCAGAGTGCCTTTTTTACACGAGGGAAGTGGCTATTTTTTCATGTTCTGGCTTAAAAATAACATCCACTGTGAATAAGTATCTTTACACCAATCGTAAAACTACCAAAATACCGAAAAACAATTTCTATTATAGTTTTATTCCAAAAGTTTAGACTGGTTATAATAACTAATTGGTCCCAAAACACCGAATTAATTTATGCTAAATACAAAACAAATTATATTAACTTATGGAAATGAACTTACTACATCCTACACTTCAAAGAAAATGAAAAGATATGATGCAAAGAAAAAAGGCAATTTTGAGATGACTAAATTTAAAAAAAAAATAGTTGAATTTTATTAACAATAAACATTGTTTGTATTTCTTCCACAAGTCAATATACACAAGAGACTTCCCAAAAAGCCACCAGATATGTGGTGCATTTTACAGTAGGCTACATGAAAGACTGTCAGGAAAATCTACAAACACAGAGAGAAAGGTTTCAATAAAATTTCTTAGCTTGGAGAAAAATCTTTCATTGGAATGGTATCTTGTGAGATATCTGTTGATAGGATCCATTCTAAGTTTTTCCATCTAAAGATTCAAAACCGTAAAAATCTTAAAAAGAGAATATTTTTCCAATCAATCATTGGATGGAATCATTCGTCATATAAAACGCTAAACTAAGTAACGAGCGATATCGGACGAACAACCGCAAAACATCTACGGCAAATAAGAAGGGTGGATAAACCGTGTAAATATTCACGATGATAATTGAAGAATACATTGAAAACTAGAGACGCACTCGGTAGATCGCAGACCTCCTCCAGGGCAGCTTATTTCTCGACCTTTGGGACTGATTTTGGACGTTTTGCTCGTCCGTGACCTTGACCTTTAACCTTCCAAAACTCAATCATTCCCAGCTCTTTACAAAAGTTTAAAATCCCTGCAATTTTTGACCTTGGACTCGACCTTGAACTTCGATCTTAACATGTATTAATTGGCGTGGATTTTCATACACTCAAATATGATCCAAGTTAGAAGTATCTGTGACAACGATGTACAAACTTATGGCTGATAGCGTGAATTGGACATTTTGCTTGACCGTGACTTTGACCTTTGACTTTGACCTTCCAAAATTTTATCATTTCCAGCTTTTTACATAACAGTTAATCCCAGCAAGTTTCATTACTCTACAATTAAAATTGTGGTCAGGAAGCTGTTCACACACACACAAACACACACACATAACCTCATTCCAATTTCGTTGGCAGAGGAAACAATCCAATGGAGAAGGAAGCATTCATGAATGAAATGATGAATTTGGGTTTTTTAAAAGATAAGTGCTAGGCCCAGCGAAATCATCCAAAGCACAAGTGCCATTAGCGGGAAACCCAGCCGTTGCATTATACAGTAAAGTAGTTGTAGAAGAACTTGGACCTCGAGAAGAAATAAAGGAAACAGGGACGGGCAGAAGCAGAAGGATATAAAGAGAGTGCAGCAGCCATGGGACGATGGAACGCTGCAAAGATCATTTTCGTGTTGCCTACAGTATATTGCGTGAGGGGCAATGACGGCAATATTTCCTTATAGAAAGAGAAGAAAGGAATAAACATTCTTACTTTCTATATCATAGCTGTAAAATTATTGGATACATCAAGTAGAACATTTTGAAAATAATTTTTCCAATAATGATATCTGAGTGGCAGTGAAAAATATATCAGTTGTCAGGCAATATTTTTTTCTTTTACAGCTAACATACTTGACACCTCTTAAAAGAGAATACAGTTATTTTTTCAAGAGTCTTTACCCAGAATTCGATCCCACGGGATGGAAACTTCTCACGATCCTCTTTTGTGATTGGCCTACGAAAAGAATTATGTACCTGGTAGTACTCGATTATGGAGGGTAAAAGAAAATGAGAAATAGAGCATGGGATAACTTTCCCTCTGGAGTTATGGATCTAAGAGAAATATTTTATAATACATGCATACACAAACACACACACACACACACACACACATATATATATATATATATATATATATATATATATATATATATATATATATAAATATATATATATATATATATATGCATATATATGTATATAATTGTAATAACAAATTATATACAAGACTCCAATTAACTAACAAAATGCTAGTGTATGAAAGCCCCTGATAAAACACTATCTTTCCATTGGTCTTGCACAATGGCTTAAATGAGAATATAATGGGAGGGTTGTCGAAAGCAACATTTTCCCAAAGATAACTGGTATACAACAACGGTTCTTACGATAAACGGTTGTCCATGATTCATCATCACATTCTCCTCCTACGCCTGTTGAAGCAAAGGGCCTCGGTTGGATTTCGCTAGTCGTCTCTATCTTCAGCTTTTAATTCAATACTTCTCCATTCATCATCTACTTCACGCTTCATAGTCCTCAGCCATGTAGGTCTGGGTTTTCCAACTCTTCTAGTGCCTTGTAGAGCCCAGCTGCACTTTTGGTGAAGAAATCACTCTTGGGGAGAGCGAAGAGCATGCCCAAACCATCTCCATCTACCCCTCATCATGATCTCATCCACATATGGCACTCGAGTAATCTCTCTTATAGTGACATTTCTAATCCTGTCCTGTCATTCAACTCCCAATATTCTTCTGATGGCTTTGTTCTCAAATCTACTAAATCTATTGGAGATTGTTTCATTGTCATACCATTACTCATGTCCATAGAATAACATTGATGTCACTAAAATGATATATAGTCTGATTTTTATATGTAATTTCAGGCGATTTGATTCCCAAATTTTACTTAACCTAGCCATTGTCTGATTTGCCTTTTCAAATCATTCACTAAACTCTAATTCTAAAGACACTGTATTAAATACGGAGATCATAGTTCCGAAAGACTTAAATGATTCTACCTCATTAATTCTTTCGCCTTCCAATGATATTTCATCTTCCATTGCATACTCCGTTCTCATCATCTGTCTTACTTCTATTTATCTTCAGCCCAATCTCGTGTGATATTTCATGCATTCTGATAAGCCAGCATTGCAAATCCTGTGGTGTTCTGCTAATAAGGACATCCTTATCAGCATGCTCTAGGTCTGCTAAATTCCTATCACCAATCCAATCCAATCTTTCACCACAATCTCCGACTGTTCTACGCATTACAAAATCCATGAGTAGGATAAACGACATTGGTGACAAAACATTACCTTGGAGTACTTCGCTGTTCACTGGGAATTCATTTGATAAGACTCAATTAACATTAACTTTGCACTTGCTATACTCACGAACAGACTTAATCAAATTTACATATCTTGGAGGAATTCCATAATAACGCCGGACTCTCCATAAAATTGGCCAGTGTACACTTTCAAAGGCTTTTTCATAGCCCATAAATGTCATCAAAAGTGGATTTCTATATTCTATGCATTGCTATACAACATGTCTCAAAATGAAAATTTGGTCAGTGCAACTTCTACCTTTTCTAAATTTTGTTTGTTCATCTCCCAGCTTTTCATCAATCTTTCATCAATCCATAATTCCCATAAAAGAATCAATTTCTTATATAAAATTTTGAATAAAATATACAGTATATACTGTATATACATACATACATACATACATACATACATACATACACACACACATATATATATATATATATATACATATATATATGTATATATATATATATATGTGTGTGTGTGTGTGTGTGTGTAAATAAATTCTTTTCCTCTTTTTCTTTCACTATATGCCATTTTCTGTGATATTGGAACCACCGGAAGTGTACAACCTTTCGGTTTCTCAGCCAGTGACTGTAAAGGTAAACATTTACACCTATAGATGAAGACCTGAGCATTAGGCCAGAACCAATTCCCGAAACTATCGATTGGGATCAGATAAAACAATAATGTTACCTATATATATATATATATATATATATATATATATATATATATATATATATATATATATATATAGATATAGATATACATATATATATATATTATAGCCACGAAAGGAACAATTAAAAGACTTGATTGAAGTTAGTATTTTTGTCCATTAGGGACATCAACAGACTCGACAATAAGAAAACATATACAAAGACATCGCATTTATACAGGAGAAGGGGATCCCACAGCTGTTAGTTTCTTGATAATTCCAGAAAAGTCAGATTTTAGATAAAAGAATAATACCAGATTTACGGAAACAGACCAGGGCTTAGATTCAAATTTTGACATTTGATACACGAGATAAAAAGGATTCAACACTATTCCTTTGGGTATAGGCATTTACCTGGGTTATATTACTCGTCTCTCACCTGCCAATTCTATGACTAAATCCTAACTAGTGGGAGGGCTAGGTATTATTAAAAGAACCCCTAAAGACAGCCACCTTATGCTGTTCTATTCTGACTGAAATACCTTTGGATGTTTGGCCGACACAGAACAAGTTACAATCTGAACAAGGAAGACTATATACTATATTATCATTACCAGAATTTTTCTTAATCAACTTTTTTTAAAAGTACAATTATATTTAAACACTACCCTAATCCTTGTCATTTTTAGTAATGCCATCCCACATGAACTTCAACTTCAGTAGATTTGCAGTAGATCATCACAAGGGGTATGAGAGGCCATGGATCAATTGAAATACCTGTTGGCTCATGGAGTCAGGTATTCACAGCTATGGCCTACCAGTACTGACATTACAGAGGGTGGTGTTGGAGTAATCGAGGGTGATGTCTTCTCAGTGGAGAAGCAGGGTGTCCTGCAGGTTTGGTAATAACAAGTTCTTTCCTTGGGCTTCTGGCAAACCCTTTTAATCCAATCTCAGGTGTATGGCGGCCAACATATTTCTTTAAAGAGCGTCGTCAACACTATCCAGTTAATCAGGGATGTGTTGTATGGTACAGTGGTAATCAGAAATGGTAAAGAGATGTTGGCGATGATGGGCGGACCAGGCATTGGACTCTTGAGAGACATCCGCAAGGGACATGTGGTCCGTGTAAATAACAAAAGATGTGCCCTCTAAGAAGTAGCTGAAGTGACAGGCAGCCAAATACACCACCATTAGTTTGCAGTCAAAGATAGTGTAGCTGGATTCTGCCATGGTAAGTTTTCTACTGAAGAAGGCCATTGAGCAGGGCAATCTGGTGATCATTTGTTCGAGTACCGCCCCGGCAGCGACATCACTTGCATCAGCGAAGAGTAGGAGGGGTGCAATTAGCCTAGGAAAGGTATTAGCCATAAGAGTTGATTGGGTTTTCTTTGCATTGAAGAAGGCTGCCTCCTGAAGGGGGCCCCACTTCAAGTTTTTTGGCTTGTCTTCAAGGAGTCATAGAGGGGGGTCGAGAGTGGCTGCAGTGGCTGGCAAGAGCTGATGATAGTAGTTCACCATACCCAAGAACTCCTGTAATGCTTTGACAGTAGAGGTCAAGGGGAATTTCTGTACTCCTGATAACTTTTCAGGGAGGGGGTGAACACCCTCTGAAGTGATGAGATGACCCAAGAATGACACTTCCCTGGGATCAAAGGTATATATGCCGTACCTGATCCCAAGGCCATTTTGCTAGTGGTGGTCGATGATGAAGCGTAGGTGATGTAAGTGGTTCTCTTTGGAGTGGAGGAATACTATTGTCATTTATGTAACATACACAAAAGGGGAGGCCTCCTAAGATGCCATCCATGGTTGTTAAAATGTGGCTCCTTCATTATGAAGGCTAAAGCAGGATTAATTGGAGTTATATGTGCCAAAAAGAGTGGTGATAGCAGTCTTAGGGATGTCTTCTGATTTCATGGGCACCTGATAATACCCCTTTAGGAGGTCCAGGGTTGGGAATACTTAGTGCAGTAAATGTAGGTGGTGACCTCAGTGAAGTTGGAGAGGAGATAGTAAACTGGATATGTGTCTATGTTAAGATGCCTGTAAACCATCCAAGTGTGTAGGTATCCATCCTTTTTCACAACAATAAGTAGGGGCGATGACCATAGGCTTCAGGGCTTGGAACAAAACACTATTTCTTCCTTTTCAATAATTGTGCATTTATCAGCTGCTAAATGGTCTGGTACCAAAATTCTGAATCTTGCGAACAATGGGAGCCTCATCATCTTGATACTGTGTAGATACCGTGCTTGGCGGGAAACGTGTGGGAGGGGATAGTGAACTGGATATGCGTCTATGTTAAGATGCCTGTAAACCCTTGAAGAGTGTAGGGATCCATCCTTTTTCCCGACGATCAGCAGGGGCGACGACCATGGACTTAAGGCCTTTGGACAAAGCACTATTTCTTCCTTTTCAATAAATGTGCATTTAGCAGTTGCTAAATTGTCTATAAAAACATCTGAATCTTGCTAACAATGGGAGCCTCGTTATCTTGACATTGTGATAGATACGATGCTTGGCGGGAACCATAGGCATCCAGCATATTTATGGCCGAAAGATGTCAGGATGTAAAGTGAGGAGGTAGGTGTAGGCGTCCGTGGGTGTGCTGATATGGAGAGCAAGGCCGGATGGAGCAGGTAATCAAGGTGTAGACGAATAAGAGCTAGCGTTGACTAAGCGTCAATGTGCAACATCGACCAGGAGGTGGAAATGGACTACAAAATCCGCACCGATGAGAGGCAGTGTAATGTCAGCATCTCGTAACCATGGGTGGGGATAGCATATCCACTGGCAGCCACCAGGCAAATATCAAAAGTCTTGGAATGATGGGTCGAGATGGGTTGAGAGGAAACGGGGCAGGAGAGAACGACAGGCACCAATATCTACCAAGAGGTGCACATTAGATTCTGAATCATGCAAAAACAAGAGATTAGGTAATGGGGAGGCCATCGACACATGTGATGGCCTACTTATACATTTTTTTACCATTGACATCTGGTAACACATTTCTTAGCAGCAGCAGCAGCCTCGAATCAAGTGGTAGTTCCACAACTGATAGGAATCACCCAGTAGCTGTTGAAGGCGTTGGCTGTTGCGCAGGTATAGAAAAGTATAGGTAGGTGGCGAGTGGCTTTGTTGCTCCCCAGGTTTGTCACGAGTTGAGCGTTAATGTCCTACTACATTCACCTTGTATCAATCAGTGTTGTATGATTGGTTCCTTCATCAGGAGTGGAGTTGTAGATGGTGTTCTAGATGGTTGAGAATTGGTTGTTCACGAAAGCATCAACTCTGGTCATCAAGTCTGAAATGGGCAAGGTGTCTACATCTGGGAGGGTAGCTCGCACCCGTTCCAATAGGCGTTGTACTAAGTAGGTTCACTTCATTAGGAGAAATTCGTCTGCAGCAGCCTAAAGGCAAGCAATACTGATCATTTCCCGGAAAGCCATCAATACCTTTTGATCCCCCAATGGTTGTTGAGAGAGCTGGAAAATCTTGGCTACACAGACGGCTAACTACAGTGAGTACTGCTCCAGGAGGAATGATTTGAGGGCATCATACTCTATGCTGGCAAAGCCTGTTGGAAATTTCTGGGAAGGTGTCATCTGGGATCGCAGCAGGGATGTAGCTAGATTGGGTGCTTGAGTGGGTCTGCCCTCGATGCAAAACTGAATCGCAGCATGCTGAAACCAGGTAAAATCTTGTTACATTAGTAAATTTTTACGCAGAGTTTAATAACGATTGTAGTATCGAAGAAAACTTTGATAGGGCATCCTTCTTTATCTATATGTACGTTGCTGGCTGCAAGTGCATTACACTTCTTCAAATGAAAGGCAAGGTTCCTATCAATCAATCCAGTATAGGCACTAAAAGAAGTCGGAACCCAAAGTATATGCTAATTGCATTTAAGGATTTACTGGGTGAGAGACCTCTGTCTTACATACCAACCAATTTTACCTAACATCCCTATCCACCAGCTCACCCAATTGATAGGATTTAATTTGAATTACCCATAATGCATCAATATAAAACTTGTTGGCATATAAGACAGTGGATGTTTAAATATGGTTAGGACTTGGGTTTTGACATCTTTAGACCCTCTGTTGGTATGAATGGAAGCTACTTTGGCTTTCATTTGAAGAGACTAGGGTTTGATCCCAACGTCAAGTAGGAATTTATTTCTATTGGACACAACATTGCATTGTTTTTAATCACGTCATGACTATGCAGTATGGTGTAATAATCCTTAAATTTAATCAGAGTAAGTTTAAATATTGCATTTCCTATTTCATTTAGAGCTTGTCGTTCACGAAATCTATCGAATATTTGATATCTAAATGCAAGAACATTGTATATATGAAAGAGGTATTCTCAAACCATCAAGCGACTACTTAAGAACTGATAAAACTCTTGATTCCTTATATGTGGGGTTATTATTGAATGCTAGAATTGCACCTTATTCTATCCCATGATGAAAGGAAAATGACAAGATAATTCAAAATATATAAAAAATAACTTCCTGGCAGTACGGAAGTAACTTGGTCAACAGGTTACCAATCAAGAAGCACTGCGCAATGAACAGCTTCTCAAGCGCCATTTTAAAGACTCAGTCGCAAGTTGAGTATACAGTTCGGAAGGAAAACTTCATGTCAGTGCTTGCTCATTTTGAATTTCCAGATCAGTGAACAAACACCTAAAGTCCAACCATTTAAGAAAAGCTAGGAAGACGGTCATAGCTAATATTAGTCGTCTCTTCCCAATTCGGTCGTGCTAAAAATTAAAGTGGGCCACTGGGTCAACAACTGTCAAAGGTGTGAAAAGGGGCGTGGACAACGGGAGCAGTCTCTCTTTCTCTCACTACCTGGCTGGCTGAAGTTTCGCTGCATCACGCCCGCCACCCAACAGCTAGCATGTTCACACCCATTCATTAGATGGGCGCTCACATATTGAGAATATTGCTCTTTGCAAGGCGACTTCTCGGTACTTCTTCTCCAGTATCTTTTACACTGAGATTCATCACTATGAAAGTTAATAATTCGCTTTCATAAATACAAGAGATTAACGATTTTTCACATCATCGATTCTCGAAGGATATTTCCAGTTTTTTTTTTTTTTTTTTTTTTTTTCGCGGGAACCACTTCGGGTACACAACCTACAATATTATTATATTTCTCAATCAACCATAAGTTTAGTATCATAAATAATACTGTTACAAAGAATTACTTTGTAACAGTAATTTTAGCTATTTCCTCTTCATCTAATTCTAAAGGCTACTTAATATTCCAAATTGAAGGGATTTATCAAAGCATAAAAGGTGACGAGAGCATAAAAATCTTTTTATTCTAATAAGGTCGTATTATGTTTTCGAAAATACAGAGTAAAGATTTAATGTACAATTTCCCCATTATTTTTTTTTTTTCTTTTGTAATTACTCTTGACGATGAAGTGTATTGTTCAACCGCTATTTAAAAGGATGCAAAACAATACTTAGGGACGAAGCAAAACTTCTTGCTTAAAGAAAAGAGAATGATTTAGCAACAGCCCCTTAAACGGAAAACAAAACTCTATTAATTGTAATGAAGAGAAATCCTCATTACAAGATATGCATAACAACTCCTTATTCAGACATGATCTACATTCATATGCGAACACCTTTATAAGAATTGGTGTATAGGATGATATTAAATGAATCATCCTATTTAATGTTAACCTGTGACTTTGGCATTTCCTTATTCATATAAAAGTCTCTAGTTTAGCAATAAGTAAAAAATCTTACATTAGCTTCATTATGAAACGGAAATGCCATATTACATGAGACTTACATCAGCCCTCAAGTGTAGGTGATGATTGAGAGTGGACAACATAAAGTGTAGCACTGCTTTTAAACTGGTATATCATCAACAAGTAAAGTATTTTGGCATTGCAATTCAAAGACAAAACGTTTTATTACAGATTGTAATGTAATTGTTAACTACTCAAACAGGTTTCAGGCATAGGAGAGCACAACATGAAAAATCTACCATTTTCAATAGCTGACTTGTCTGAATTTTCTCATCTTGAAGATAACTTACGATAAAAATGCGAAATAAAAACTTCCTTTTGATCTAGGAAAAAAAAATCGGAAAAGGACGTATAAAGAACGTGTCAGCAATGAAAATCAACAAATAAAATATGTTATAAATCAATCACGAGAGGCAAAAGAGCATCAGGAAAAAAGATTATTAATGAATGACCTAGGACTATGAATGAGCCACACGAATGAATAGCAGAGAAAGTAACAATTGTACCTTAAAAGGACGAATGAATCAATATCACGTAAACAACTAAAGATGGCTTTACCTGAAGGTCAACATAAAGAAAATCTAAGCTAATAAATAGGTCCTGACATAAAATGGTATTGGAATAATTATCTATTAGAAAATAAAAACTATTTACTACAGAAAGATCATTATTCATTCGAAAAAAAAAATGAAAACCATTGGTGAGAAAATTAAAACTATATACAAGTCAAAAACTATTACCTAGAAAAGGAATCATATTTACCATAAAAACTATTTACTATAAAAATAGCAATTATTTGCTAGAAAAGGAAAGTGTAGAAGGTAGACTGACATTCTCTTTTTAATCCAAAGGAGCACGAGTAGCCTAACATATGATGGAATAACTTTGTATTCCCTGTGGCAATACATATATATACATATATTTGGGCTTGTTGCATGGATTGTGAACGCATCACAAATAGCATTAACATTATGTGGTTACAGTCAAGGTCTGTAGGAAGTGAGCTCGAGTCAGGTCTTATGAATATTGTACTTGTATACTGTAGTCAGTTAGTTACCCGGACCTTTCGTCCATTGCTTTCATCTGCGCTTCTTTCCCAAGGCTTCACATCCAATATGAAGCGGTTGTCTTCTATATGATTTCTGGTTTTTCGATAGTAAGGTAAAAGCTGCTGTTCTTGCTTCTGCTTTGCGTAATAGTTCTTTCATTCGTGTAATATAGTCAGTGGTTGTACTATTGTTGGCTACTTTTTATGAGTTTTCTTTTCTGAGAGCCCCAGGTGTACTTAGACTATGGCCTGTTTACCAACGTTTACGCTATTTGAATTGGAAAGCTCTCCTTAAAAAGTAACTAACCTGCGTATAGTTTTTCTTTTTCGAAAAGTCTTGGTTTACTTTGTTGTATGGTCTTCAATACTCTGGTAAATCTTTATTTAATTTTCTGATAAGAGTTTTTGTTTTCTGGTAAACAGTTTTTCCTTATATAATAAAGTTTTTCTTATTCGTGTACACTGGTTTTTACTGGTTAAGAATTCAATTTTCGTGTACATTTTTCCCTTTCTCGTAAATATAAAATATTTTCTCTTTTCTACTGAATATGTAGGTTCGAGTCCTTGGCTGGGTAGAAATATTTTCTAATGGGTAGGAGATCCCATGGTAGAGCAGGGAAATAGATATTAAAGGGTATTTGTGGCTTATTTGAAAAATTATAAAACACGAATGTTAGTGATAAAATTATCACACATACACACACACACACACACACACATATATATATATATATATATATATATATATATATATATATATATATATATATATATATATATACACATATACTGTGTATACATACATGCATACATACATACATACGTACATATATATATATATATATATATATATATATATATGGGTCTGTATGTGTGATAATTTCATCACTAACACTCGTGATTTATAATTTTTCAAATAAGCCACAAATACCCTTTAATATCTATTTCCCTGCTCTACCATGGGATCTCCCCCCCCCCCCAGGAAAATTATTTCTACGCAGCCGAGGGCTCGAACCTATGACCGATAGAAAAGAGGATAAACTTTAGACTGTTTAAACCACTCAGCTGTAAATAGAGAGAAGAGTTGATTCAGACTCTGCTGAATTTAATCCCGTCAAGTTCAGGATTTATACTTGAGATCATAATCAACCGATCTCCACCATTACAGCTTATTGGCCATTTTATGATAATTCTATCACGAACAATCGTGATTTATGGTCTGCAAGATTCTTCTTGAAGTCAAAGGTGGGACCTGGACTCTGCGTAAAAACAGCTCGTAAATGATGAAACTAGTAGGCCTAATTATTTCAAGAAGAAAGATAAATCTGGCTTTAGGGTAAAAAAAATACCTTTTGAGAGTGGATTGCAGCCTCGAGAAACCTAAACCCTATGAATCATTACCAGAGATCTTGGTAATCATTTCCATAATCACACCCTTACATAACTTAATGTATGCGTTTCCGTTTGCGTTTGTGGATCTTGCAGTCGTCATTAAACATGTATAACGTTAGTAAGACGTAATGCACAATACATTGTAAGTTAAATCATAAACATTCCATGTCTATTATTTGGTTTGGATACCAACGACTAACCGTTTTCTGGTCGATAAAAAATAATGTAATTTGTTCAGAGGAGCTGGATGTTGCATAAGCCATAAGGTATGCGTCCTCTGAGTGTCTATTTAACTGGTTCACAATACATTTCACGGCAGCATTTAGTGCAAGCACGACATACGGAGAATGTATTGGTGTTTTCTTCTTAGTTTAATGCGGTTCCCAAGATAATTCATGAATTTCTGTACACAGCAAACATACAGCATATCGAGGTAGAGATACAAAATTGATTCAACATTCAAGTTAGGTCGTTTCAATAAGAACAGGTAGAAACACAAGAGGCACTTATACTAATATGCAACATATTTTCACATACAAGATATAAACTATTTTATATTATGTCAATGGAACTCTAATTCCTCCTTTTATGTGATATATGAATGTCGATAGAGAGAGAGAGAGAGAGAGAGAGAGAGAGAGAGAGAGAGAGAGAGAGAGAGAGAGAGAGAGATGGTTAACGGTGTTAATAAGGAAATAGGGGGAAAACATAGGGTATGCGGTCGGGTGGAAGAGTTAAAAGGTTCAGAATGCCAAGTGAAGTGGAAGGTGGGACACATTATGGGGAAGGGTTATAAATGTTCAGAACAATGAAGAACACATGGAGTGAATAATAAAAACGAAAATTGTCAGTAGTGAGCATGCATTACAGCATCAAAGGCATAATAATAATAATAATAATAATAATAATAATAATAATAATAATAATAATAATAATAATAATAAAAATAATGATTGGAGAGGAAGAATAAGAAGAATCCTGTTTTGAAAGAATGAGAGTAAAATCATTTTTCTGTATCGAGTCTTAATATTTATTTAGAAACACATAAAACCATTCAGCTTTAGCAGCACTACTTTCATCATTGCTAGAGGGGAATGAAACGGAATCAAATTTAGCAGAGACAATATTTTTCTAGAGATTTCCAGCGTCATTTTCTGACTACTTGATCAATCTGGTTTTCTATTCTCATGCTGCCCTTGTATTGTTCACAGGGAGGAGGAGGGGGGGGGGAGTAGTACATAGATCCAGGGAATAAGTTTGGATTACCGACTTTTATCCTGAATCTGCGATGTTGGTTTCTATGACCACAGGGTTAACATTTATCATATCCGAACATTAAAGGATTTGTTTATAGTTACAGATGGTATGGAGTTAATAAGGATTTCCTCGAATACCTTTTGCAATTTTACAGTATTGCTTTTATATTCCAATTTACCTTTCTCATTAATTCTGAGATAGAAACCCCAACAGCTTATGACTATTACACAGTTTCTCTCTTTTACGTTAACGGTCCTCTGTGACTTTTGGAAATTGGTATGTTTCCCCTACATAATCCTTCCAGATCATCCATAATTCTACTATCAATGTCACTAAATCATGGGCACGCGATATGAAGAAAACATCTAAAAGTCTCACCAGCTGGCCTTATCTAATAAGGCCATTGGTCAGCCGGAAGCTTGTGAAATATTGCGATGTAATGTATGTCTACTTGTTAATATTGAAATTGATCTTTATTATGGATACATTAAATCTCAAATATTGATACCCCATCTAATCATTTTGTATTTCCACAAGTAGTCTGTGGGTTGCAATCGTATTTTCTTTGTAGACGTGAACATATAGTTTATTGTTTACGTTATTTTTGCTAAGTTTGTTTTGAAATATAGCGAGACCTTCTTATTTTTTCTTATTGTCTGTGGATAAAACAAATTATAAGTCCAGTGCACCCCAGACTACGCCTTTCTGGTACAACCCAGAAACATAAATAGTGGGCTGCCCTTAAATATGCCATCTTTGATGGAGACTTAACAGTTCCTCCTTTGCTTAAACCAGATGTCTCTGTCACTCACTGTCCAAAGGAAAAGGTAACCCTTTTGGCTGATGTGTTTGACAGAAAGCAGAGTAATGAGAAACTTAATCGTCCTTATTCCTGTTTTCCTATAACTAAACTAACTATTTTAGTTTTTCAGTTCGGTGAAATTAAAAACACTTTTGCTGGACATTGATGGTATATTCTTTTATAAAGGTGCCTGATTTCTTAGTGCCTAGGCTATCTGTTATTTTTCACAAGTACTTCTTTTTGCCCTTTTTGGAGAATTGGTAATATTACTACATTAAGTAAATTCGTTTGTTGTAGATAGAGCCCTGCTGATTATCATCCGATTTCTGTAATTTTCATATTATCTAAAGTAATTGAACGTCTTTTGGATAAACATCTAAATAGGTAATATCTGGTGTTTTCGGATTATTGTTCTCAGCCTTTTAATTTTCATATATACACATGATATGTTTTGGATCTAGTAACTCAGCATGTTGCATCTGTAAATGATGCTGCTTTCGTTACATCAATTCCATCCCCTAAATGCAGACCTTTGGAAATATAAGTGATTCTGGATTGTAAATTTAGTTTCGAGAAACATTCGATCTTTTTCTTCTTCAATTGCTAAAAAAATGGCATATTGAGAAAGTCTATTAATAATTTTGGTGATCAATCTATCATAAAGAAACGTTCTAATTCTAAATACCTAAGAATATATACTACAATCAGATCTCGTAGGTCCTATAGTGTGTATGATTTCTCTGTGTCTTAAGATAATGAAAGCAGCTCTTAAAAGAAGTGAAGTAAGTAACGTCCAATACCTGTATTTCTGGTAGGTTCTAAAATTTTTGAGTGCTTCTTGGAAAAATTTCTAAATGCGTATTCTGAAATTTTCCTAAACTTGCAGTCTGAACTGCGCAATGACCGTCTAGGTGGTGAAGGACCTCTTCCCATTTCCCGTGTTCCCCAGAAGTCTGTAAATTGTGGTTACGAAGCTCGATTGAGTGATTTTACTTGGGTGCTGCTCTTGACCGTGATAATCATGAGGTCATTCATCAAATTCAGACAAATGGGAGTGGTTTAGATTTTAGAATTCTTATTGAATTTTAGCTATGTTAAAAGAGTAAATGTTGATGGACACTGTAATAAGTACAGAATGTAATTATAGAAATCCTGAAGGTAGTGTCATTGGCCTTTGTCTTTTCATATCAAATATGCCTGATTGTGGTTTGGTCTTGAAAACAATATTTTTGTTTATGGTGATGGCCATAACATGAGTGCAGTCCTACGATTGGTCTCTCTCTCTCAACAGAGATCTACCTAAAATTCATGCCTGGTACGAGGGTGATGAAATTAGGTCTGAACAAATATGAAAAATAAACATTGTTAAGTAGTCTTACAACATAGGATCCCCATCACCCAGATATGTTCAGTTGCAACGTTTTTCTAAGTAAATGTAATTCATTTAAAGCTCTAGGTATAATTCCAAACTGTAAACTCTTTTAAGAAACGCATTTCGTCTTTCTTTTTTAAACTGAATAGAGGTTATAATTGAAAAAAAAAGTTTTCCCAATCCTTAAGAGACCTGTTTTCCCCAGAAATATTGACCTCTTAAACAAATCAAATGTTTTGTCTTCGGTAATTATTAAACAAAACTTGAGTTATATTTAATCTTATGCTTTGGCACTGTAGATAAGCTAATTGGGTGAAGTAAAGGGGGGTAGCAGGAGAGGTATGTGATAAGAAAATGCCAATCAAGGTAAAAGTCAAGATATATAGCATATTAACAAAACCAGTGCTAAAGTATGAATAAGAAACATCCTCTCAAGACGAAAAGGAAAAGCCAAACTTGAGAGATCAGAGATGAGAATGCTGAGATGGGAATATCCTAACTTGAAAGATTGAAAAATGATGAAATAAGAAGAATGGCAGGCGTAGTAAATATTACACAGGTGATAGGAGTGTCATGACTGAGATGGTATGGGCACGTCTTGAGCATGTATGGAGGGGAGGGAGTGAGGAGAGCTTGAGAGGAACCTGTTAGGGTGGGGCAATATCGAGAGGGAAGCAGAGACTTAGATGGCGTGATAAGGTGGAAGATAGTATGTACAGAAGAGGTTTAATGAAAGAGGATGCCTTGTGATCTAATGCAAACATTTAATATTTGGACCATTTATCTCGTTCGGTTTGGCCGGTCATTCATGTATTGTTTCATTTGTCACGACGTCAGAGAAATCGCAATAAATCAATTAATCTTTCTTGTTTTCGTCTTAGTTGGGAAAAAACAGGAAGAGCTACAACTCACGATAACAATGCTGGCTTTGGCTTCCTCTACGAGATCATTTTCACTTTGAATTCGCTTTGAATTTAAAGTGATATAACAATAATCAACAACACTTGGCAAAAGTGTGTGTGTGTGTGTGTGTGTGTGTGTGTGTGTGTGTGTGTGTGTGTGTGTGTGCGTAATTGCTTGTCTCCCTTCTGAGTAAGGTTTTGTACTACTAGACTCTATTTAACAAATGCGGGGATTTTTTATTTTCTTTCTTTACACTTGCAATTTATACGGGTCATATATATATATATATATATATATATATATAATATATATATATATATATATAAATATATATATATATATATATATATATATATATATATATATATATGTGTGTGTGTGTGCGTGTGTGCACATAATGTGTCTATGTGTTTAACAATGCAATATGCATTTTGCTCGTATATCTAATCATGATCAATAAACAATCTGTTCGGAATAGCTTCATTCACGCACGGTGCAGTTTTCAAAACTTTCAATCATCTTTTAAGGGTAGTCTAGTTTAATGAGCACATTTCATCTAATACCTACTTTTTATAAAGTATAATGTATAGATTACAATACTCGATTTCTTCATTTATCTCAAACAATAAATTGACTGATATACCTGATGCAGATGAAGACCTTGATGTTCCCATGAATGAATTCAGTGTGTTTGAAGTCGAAGCTATCCTCAAAAAACTAAAGAGATGGAAAGCCCCTGGATACGATGGAATAACTGCCGAGATGATACTAGCCGATAATGAAGTGACTCCCAGACTACTTACAAGATTATATAGCAGAATGTGGCATTAAGAGGCAAAACCTGATGAATGGGAGTTAGGAGTGTTGGTGAAAATGGCAAAAAAGGGAGACCTGACTGATTGCAATAATTACAGAGGCATAACACTTACGTCAATTGTTATGAAAATATATAGTCTGCTTATTCTAAAGAGACTGGAGAGAAAGAATGATGAAAAGCTGAGAGATGAACAAACAGGATTTAGAAAAGGTAGAAGTTGTACTGACCAAATTTTCATTTTGAGATGTACAGCAATGCGTACAGTATAAAAATCAACTTTTGATGGCCTTTGCGGACTATGAAAAAGCCTTTGATAGCATAAACCGAGAGTCCTGCGTTATTATGGAATTCATCATAAATACGTAAATTTGATTAAGTCTGTTCATGAGCATAGCAAGTGCAAAGTTAATGTTAATGGAGCCTTGTCAAATGAATTTCCAGTGAACAGAGGAGTAGTACAAGGGAAAGTGTTGCCACCTATGTTGTTTATCCTCCTCATGGATTTTGTAATGAGTAGAACAATTGGAGATGGTGGAGAAGGATAGGATTGGTGATAGGAATTTAGCAGACATAGGGTATGCTGATGAGGATGTCCTTATTAGCAGAACACCACAGGTTTTGCAATGCTGGCTTATCAGAATGCATGAAATATCACACGAGATTGGGCTGAAGATAAATAGAAGTAAGACAGATGATGAGAACGGAGTATGCAATGGAAGATGAAATATCATTGGAAGGAGAAAGGATTAATGAGGTAGAATCATTTAAGTATTTAGGAACTATGATCTTCAATACAGGGTGTTTAGAATTAGAGTTTAGTGAAAGATTGAAAAAAAAAAAACAATCAGACTATGGCTAGGTTAAGTAAAATTTGGAAATCAAATCGCATAAAATTACATATAAAAATCAGACTATATATCAATTTAGTGAGATCGGTGTTACTCTATGGACTTGAGTCACGGTATGACAATGAAACAGTCTTCAAGAGTTTTAGCAGATTTAAGAACAAAGCCCTGACAAGGATATTGGGAGTTCAATGGCAGGACAGGATTAGAAATGAAACTATAAGAGAGATTACTCGAGTGCCATATATGGATGAGATCGTGATGAGGGGTAGATTGAGATGGTTTGGGCATGCTCTTCGCACTCCCCAACGTAGATTAGTTCACCAAACGATCAGCTGGGCTCCACAGGGGACTAGAAGAGTTGGAAGACCCAAACCTACATGGATGAGGACTATGAAGCGCGAAGTAAATGATGAATGGAGAAGTATTGAATTAAAAGCTCAAGATAAAGACGACTGGCGAAAGCTAACCGAGGCCCTTTGCGTCAATGGGTGTAGGAGATGATGATGATGATCTCAAACTAAAATAAAATTTAATCTCATTTAGTTATTTATGTCACACAAAAACCAGATAGTTCAACACATAAACGTATGCAATTATGTATGTATATATATATATATATATATATATATATATATATATATATATATATATATATATATGTGTGTGTGTGTGTGTGTGTGTGTATGTATATATATATATAGTATATATATACATATATATATATATATATATATATGTTATACATATAATATACATATATATATATATATATATATATATATATATATATATATATATATATATATATGTGTGTGTGTGTGTGTACATATATATGCTGTATATATATATATATATATATATATATATATATATATATATATATATATATATATATATATATATATATAGTTAAATAGATAGATAGATTTTATATATATATATATATATATATATATATATATATATATATATATATATGTATATAGATATATATATATATATATATATATATATATATATATATATATCAATAACAGCATTACATTTCCTTAATAGATATGTTCCCTCCCAATCATGTAAACAAGAACTATAAATGAATAAAACAGATCTTCCTTTTATAATCAAAACCTAACTTCATTTTCATTAGGAGGGATGAGCCGGGAAATACTACAGAAAAATACTTTTATGTTTTGTTTTTTGAATGCAGTCTCGACACATGACAAAAATAACTGTATTAATTAATCGTACTTACCTAGCCGGTACGTACTGCCTCCAAATTCGTCCAATAGTAGTCATCTTACACAGTTATAATTAATAAAACTTCCTGCTTACAATCAACAGGTAGAAGTAAGCAAGAATTAGGCACCAATGCAGTTTAAAGGTTTGTCTTGTTATGGCATGCTAACATTAAGTACTGAAAACTAGATAGCCAAAGTCATAACTGATCACGAGAGTACCGCTCCACACACTTCTTTGGATGCTAAGAAGAAACTGGTCGGTGTCAGCCGTTGTAACCTCTATTCTAAATGCTGTGTACACTTTGAGGTCCCGTAACCCACCGACGTTTTCTCATGTCTTGCAGTTGCCATTTATTAATTTACTTCTTATTTGTTTCACAAATATTTTCTTGCCTAAATTAAATTTCTTTTAATCTATTTTGAAGAAAGCTTTCAAATTATGACATTCTGCTTCCCTGTGAATAAGTTATTCGATAAAATTCTGTATGTAAATATTCTTGGTAAAGTAGTCTAAAGCAACATTAAACAGAACGCTTCTTCTACAGCGTTGCCAGTAAATCTTTTAGATCTTTTAGGGGGTAACTTCTCGCTTCTTGTTCGTAAATCCCTAACTTCATTAACGAAAAAGAAGGTAAAAAATAACCCCAGTCTCAGTTGAAATAATCAGCAAAAGACATACAAAATTAAAATGACTTATACAAACATATAATTATCGGCTGCAGTATGGTGTCCATACTAGGAAGTAATTCTCAACTGTGCAATTCCCTCCATGGGCACACAGGTCTACAAATGTAGGTCACCAGACTCCCGAGTCCTATCACAGATCTCAAAAGAAAAAACAAACTGAAGTTTTGTTTATCGCTATTAAAGAACCCCATCTAAGAATTAGTTAATATACAGTAAAGCAAAATTATCAGACCGAGATGAATGAAAAGTAAATTAGTGTGTAAAGAAGGGTATTTAGCTTTTCATTAGGATACATCAAAGTTGTTACAGTATGCTGTGTGGTCTACAACAAATTTGGTATCCTATTATACTGTATTCAGAGTTTATGTATTCCAAAATAAGAAAACAACGGCATGAATGACTGGATTCCAAATTTACCGTAGTAAGTAACTTCAATTCTACGTGAAGAATTAATCCTTAGCACACAGTTCTCTGGATGCTCGAATGAATCCCGTTATAGCAATTGGTCGTCCGTTTATCTTTTCGTTGTTGTTCAACTGAAATGAACTTTATAATATCTCGATGAACATTCTTATTACGAAACTACATTACACTCTTATTACAAATAACCTGAAAAACTACCGCTTTAGAAGCGGGTATTCAACAAATTACCATATGCATGTAATTAACCAGTTAATGGAAAAATCAACAGAATACGACAAAACACTATTTATGACATTTATAGACTATGAGAAAGCTTTTGATATTGACAAAACTTCAGTAAGAATAAAAGCACTTCAAAGACAAGGAAAAGACGAATCTTATGTTAAAACCCTTGAAGATATCTATATAGGAAGTATAGCAATCCTAAAACTACCTAAAGAAAGTGAGAAAATTCTGAATAAGAAAGGAGTTAGATAAGGAGACCCTATCTCTCCTAAATTATTCACTGCACGCATAGAAGATTTTAAACATTTCAATGGGGAATACCTGAACATAGTTCTATTTGCCAAATCGTGGGAGCAATTACAAAAGATGATAAAAGATTTGAATAGAGAAAGCAGATATAAATAGGACTGAAAATAGATATGAGTAAAATTAAAACGAGGTTCATTAGAAAGGAATTCATATAGTTATATAGGCGATATTTATTTTGATGTTACTCTTCTTAAAATATTTTATTTTTCCTTTTTTCCTTTTCTCACTGAGCTATTTTCCCTGTTGGAGCCCCTAGGCTTATATCATCCTGCTTTTCCAACTAGGGTTGTAGCTTAGCAATTCATGACAACAATAATAATAATAATAATAATAATAATAATAATAATAATAACAGATACGGGCTAGAGACAACTCTAGAGAGTGTTAATGAATATACATAAAGTACTCAAGGCAGACAGTAAATGTTTCCGCAAGACAGGAGACCGAAGGATAAGCATAGGATGGAGACCTTTCATTAACAAAATGAGATTATGAAAATTAAAATGCCACTTTTCCTAAAACGAAAAGTATTTTATCAGATGGTCCTACCCGTACAAACTTATGCATCAGAAACTTGGAGCCTTAACAAAGCCTTAGAACATACGAGAGCAAATTAAAATAGATGATATTCTAACAACATGTAAGAAAAACAAATGAAGATGGGCAAAACATGTAATGAGAATGACAGATAATAGATGAACATCAGGAATAACATAAGGGGTCGCTAGAGATTGCAAACGAAGCAGGGGAAGGAAGAGAAGATGATGGGTTGACAAGCTAATATAAACAGGCATAAAAAGACCATAAATAGACATAAGTGGCAGGTCATGTCTGAAGTCTTTTTCCATCATTGGACTAGTAACAGCTGAGTTGATATATATATATATATATATATATATATATATATATATATATATATATATATATATATATATATATATACTGTAAATGTGTAGGTTAATGTATATACATACTCACACACACACACATATATATATATATACATATATATATATATATATATATATATATATATATATATATATATATATATATATATATATACATATATATATATATATATATATATATATATGTGTGTGTGTGTGTGTGTGTGTGTGTGTGTTTCTGAGTTTCTGTGTACATATATATATATATATATATATATATATATATATATATATATATATATATATATATATATATATAAATATATATATATATATATATATATATATATATATATATATATATATACATTATTACTAGCCAAGCTACAACCCTGGGTGGAAAAGTAAGATGCTATAAGCCCAAAGACTCCATCAGGGAAAAATAGCCCGCCCAGTGAGGAAAGGAAATAAGCAAATAAATAAATGATGAGAACAAATTAACAATAAATCGTTCTACAAACAGTAATAACGTCAAAACAAATATGTCATATATAAACTATAAAAAGACTTATGTCAGCCTGTTCAACATAAAAACATTTGCTGTAACTTTGAACTTTTGAAGTTCTACTGATTCAACTACCCGATTAGGAAGATCATTCCACAACTTGGTCACAGCTGGAATAAAACTTCTAGAATACTGTGTAGTATTGAGCCTTATGATGGAGAAGGCCTGGCTATTAGAATTAACTGACTGCCTAGTATTACGAACAGGATAGAATTGTCCAGGGAGATCTGAATGTAAAGGATGGTCAGAATTATGAAAAATCTTATGCAACATGCATAATGAACTAATTGAACGACGGTGCCAAAGACTAATATCTAGATCAGGAATATGAAATTTAATAGATCGTAAGTTTCTGTCCAACAAATTAAGATGAGAATCAGCAGCTGAAGACTAGACAGGAGAACAATACTCAAAATAAGGTAGAATGAAAGAATTAAAACACTTCTTCAGAATAGATTGATCACCGAAAATCTTGTAAGACTTTCCCAATAAGCCAATTTTTTATGCAATTGAAGAAGACATAGACCAAATGTGTTTCTCAAAAGTAGATTTGCTGTTGAGAATCATACCTAAAATCTTAAAAGAGTCATACAAAGTTAAAGAAACATTATCAATACTGAGATCCGGATGTTGAGGAGCCACTGTCCTTGACCAACTTACAATCATACTTTGAGTTTTGTTAGGATTCAACTTCATACCCCATAATTTGCACCATGTACTAATTTCAGCTAAATCTCTATCAAGGGATTCACCAACCCCAGACCTACATTCAGGGCCTTTGAGTTTTGTTGGGATTCAACTTCATACCCCATAATTTGCACCATGCACTAATTTTAGCTAAATCTCTATCAAGGGATTCACCAACCCCAGATCTACATTCAGGGGATGGAATTGATGCAAAGAGAGTAGCATCATCTGCATATGTAACAAACTTGTTTTCTAGGCCAAACCACATGTCATGTGTATATAGTATGAAAAGTAATGGGCCAAGAATACTATCCTGTGGAACATCAGATATCACATTAATATACTCACTATAGTAAACATCAACAACAACTTTTTGAGATCTATTACTTAAAAAAAAATCCATGATAATGCTATATATAATATATATGCATCCCTTTCTGAGTGAGGATACCTGAACGTAGTGAAAGGGTTTGTGTATCTTCATAATCAGCAAAGCTGTACTACTCAGGGCCACTCATACTAGGTTGGTTTGCTGTGAGCAGTCAGTCAAAATTTTCCCACAATCCCCAATTCGCAGTAGCCAGTGTGGGGATGAAAATGGACAAACCACAAACATGTCTAAGGATATGTCTGAGGCCATGACTAGTACAGCTTTGCTGGTCATGGCGATACACAAACCCTTTCACCACGTATGGTATTTCCACTCAGATAGTGATATATATACTGTATAAATATATATATATATATATATATATATATATATATATATATATATATATATATACATTATATATATATATATATATATTTTATTTATATATATATATATATATTATATATATATATATATATATATATATATATATATATATATATATATATATATTTGGGCTCAGGCCATGTCGTCCTAATGGAAGTTCCTAAAAGGTAGCTTCCTAGGGTATATTTGACTACAGTGATATTCCCAGAGAATTTTACCTTAAATTAAGGTATCCAGAATTCTAACTCCTGGAGCAAATATCCCTAAATAATCTCACAGGGATATTGCATAATATCAGAGGACGTATTCTTGACACGTCGCATAGCTATCTTCACCCCGAACAGTATCAACGCTTCGAGGGGTTACAGTGACAAAAATCTGAAACGAGAATGAAAAGAGAGCCGCTCTTAAGGCATCTCTCCTATTCCGTTTCCAGTGTGTATCTGATGAAGGCGGGTAGCGCCCTCTTTATTCCTTGTAGCGATATACGAGGTGCTACAGATACTGTACTAT
>NC_090728.1:72808678-72846178 GCF_036898095.1 Palaemon carinicauda
ACACTAGACCTGCTTCGTAAAAACATATATATATATATATATATATATATATATATATATATATATATATATATATATATATATATATATATATACACCACTATGGCCTTTAATATCGAATTCTACCTTTTTATTAATATTATTATTATTATTATCATTATTATTATTATTATTATTATTATTATTATTATTATTATCATTATTATTATTGTTATGGTTGTTGTTATTATTATTATCATTACTTACTTACTAAGTTACAACCCTAGTTGGAAAAGCAGGATGTTATATGCCCATGGGCTCTAACAGGGAAAATAACCCAGTGAGGAAAGGAAACTAGGAAAAATAGAATATTTCAAGAACAGTAACAACATTAAAACATAAACATAAACTATAAAAGCTTAAACAAAACAAGAAGAAGAAAAATAAGATAGTATTGTGTGCCCAAGTGTACTCTTAAGCAAGAGAACTCTAACCCAAGACAGAGGAAGACCATGGTACAGAGGCTATGGCACTACCCAAGACTAGAGAACAATGGTTTTGATTTTGGAGTTATACCATAACTAGAGTCTCTTCTTCCCTTACC
Organism: Palaemon carinicauda; assembly: GCF_036898095.1. Lineage (NCBI taxonomy): Eukaryota > Metazoa > Arthropoda > Malacostraca > Decapoda > Palaemonidae > Palaemon > Palaemon carinicauda. The sequence continues at coordinate 72,809,262 of NC_090728.1, forward strand.
AAGAGGAAAGTTGCCACTGAACAATTACTGTGCAGTAGTTCACCCCTTGAGCAAAGAAAAATTGTTTGATAATCTGTGTTGTCAGGTGTATGAGGACAGAGGAGAATCTGTAAAAAATAGGCCAGACTATTCTGTGTATATGTAGGCAAAGGGAAAGTGAACCGTGACCAGAGAGAAGGATCCAATGAAGTACTGTCTGGCCAGTCAAAATACCCCATAACCCTCTAGCGGTAGTATCTCAACGGGTGGCAGGTGCCACTGGAAATTTATTTATGATAATAGCTTTTGGCTGGGCAAAGATTTGAACCTACATTATGCCTCGTAGCCGAAACCATGTCTGTGGGGACTCTACCCAAGACGGAATAAAAAAAAGGAGAGATCGTGGGTCACTCGGTTCCAGCATTGTGACCTCTTTGGTGCCCGTCAACTGGACAGTGCACATTAGTTACTGATCCTATGCCTGTTGTTAATGTTCAAAGTTTTGAATAATTCAGTTATTATTATTATTAGTAGTAGTAGTAGTAGTAGTAGTAGTAGTAGTAGTAGTAGTAGTAGTAGTAGTAGTAACTAAGTCACAACTCTGGTTGGGAATGAAGAATACCCTCCAATAGGAGAAGCAGCCCATTAAGGATATGAAATAAGGGAATAACAAACAAACTATATAAAAGAAACCAACAAAATATATGAAACGTTTTAAGCTCAGTAACATCGTAAAAATAAGTCATTCATATACTGTATAAACTTTAAAATAGATCAATCAAGTTGGTTAATTAGAATATATTTGCACAAATAAACGTAACGAATAGTTATGAAAAAAATAAGCACTACTTGCCAGGTATCCACATTTGACCAGGTTTTTAGAGAAAAGGCCACACAGAGAGAGGAAAACTCTTCTTATGTTATTGAGCTCTTTGCCCAGCCAGAAGCTATTATCATAAATGAATTTCCAGTGGATATACATTTCTAAAGGTAGAATTCGATATTAAATGCTATTGTACTTGATATTTACATTGAATAAAATTATGAGTGTTAGTGATATATATTCATATATGCAGTATACAGTATGTGTGTGTTTGTATGTGTTTTTAATATTACCATAGAATTGTAAGTAATTGCACAAATGTCGTAATCCGCTAAGTAATTTATGATTAGTAGTAAGTGAAGAATAGATTAATGAGTGAATACAAAATTCCCTCAACATTCGAACAGATACTTAATTGAATATCTATTAAACAAATATAATCGAATAAATATCGATAGGATATGATGCCATTTTTTTAAACGCCTACTTTCTAAAAGATTTTCTCTAGAATGGGACTTTGTTTTATATGAAAAAAATAGAAATAATTGGCTCTGTTGCATAAGATTCCCAACTCTTCGATTCATAACGGTAATTTCATATATGAATTTCTACCCTCCGTGACATGTTTTACTACTTTTTGTTTCTAGGTCATGATATTGAGTAATTTGGACAGTTGAACTTAGATACTCCGATCAATTAGGCAGAACTTGATTGAAAGACCGCAAGTTAAACGCCACCAACTGTCCCTTAAATTTTGTCCTTGTAAAGTAGCAACTCCTCATAGGACTAATAATGCAGCCTCCAAATATTCACTTCTGTTGAAGATAGTCTTGATAACACTCTTCGTCGCCTATCTTTTTAAAATCTTTCAAGGACACAAAATAATTCATTTACTGAGATTTTGAAGAGAGAGAGAGAGAGAGAGAGAGAGAGAGAGAGAGAGAGAGAGAGAGAGAGAGAGAGAGAGAGAGAGAGAGAGAGAGTACCATACGAACACGAGGAAGAGATAGTTAATATCTGATACATGATTTCATCCAAGTGGAGGTAAATATCATCTCTTTATTAGCTATAAGATAAAATTGCAAAAGTTTTGACGGAGTGTCTCTCTCTCTCTCTCTCTCTCTCTCTCTCTCTCTCTCTCTCTCTCTCTCTCTCTCTCTCTCTCTTAAACGCACAAAGAAGTAGAACCACAACAATCAACCATCACTCAGGTACACGTATCCAGACAAATCATTTAAGCAGACCAAATCTCGCAACGAATTCGAAGAAAAAATTATTTTGAACAGTACAGTGAGGATAAATGGTATAATCATTATTATCTTTTCTTAATAAACCCATACGCTTTTAGTCCTTATTCTTGAATGCAAGCAAAACGAATTGCCATTGAAAATATACCCTTTAATATAAGTGGAAAGTAGGTGCTATGGGGAGCTGTTCATTGATTTTATATTTAACTAGCCATTTCAATATTTCTTTGGTAAAAAGTTACACTTAGTCATATTTTCTTTTGAATTTTGTGAGTTTTTTTTTTTCACTATTGACGTCCTAGAAAGAATTGGAAGATTTTTAAATGAGCTGAGCTGTATTACATATTTGCCCTACGATTACTGCTAAAAGAAATTACAAATTTGATTGAGGAAGGATACCTATCAAGGAATGACTTTACTCCTCTGTTGGACGATAAATTATTATCCTATCAACTATAACGAGAATTTTCTTCAAATGAAAAAACAAATATCCTGTATCAAACTTAGCTAAAGGTACTTGAATTACAAGTCGGAGAGTCATGCTGTCTCTAATTCAAACTCATTTTGTATCTCTAAAAATATAGAATCACCGAGAGAGATGCGGATAATTTTCCGTTTTTCCAGAGGATATTGTACTAAAAGGCAAAATATAGAAAAATAAAAAACCGAAATTTATTTTGTCTTAATCGGCAGAAAATCATTCAGATTACAGAGCTTGGTGCTAAAATTTATGTTAGAATTATTTAAAAGATGAACTTGAAGCTATCAAACAAAACTGAGAAAGACAATACAGTATTTTTTTTTTTTTTTTGGTAGTCCCCTAGAGAGAAAGTAATTATACTTGAAAGAAAGAAAATTTCAAAATAAGGCCGTATGAAATTCGAGAAATTGAGATAGTTAATGTAATCGTGCAAGTTCAAATGGTACATCAGTTACAGCTATTTGGACAAGTTTACAGTGCATGAAACCGCTTCTTATAACGATACTATTTCTCATTGGCAGAATTTTGATAAAATTAGAAGGAATTAAGTGGTACTTGGAAGACTAACATTAGCAAGGTACAGAGGATTTGACTCTGGCATACTCAGACCAATTCAAGATTATAACTGGAAAAGTATTTCAGTGTTCGAACGTCCTTCTCATGCTTTTTGTCGTTTAATTTTTTTCTATTACTATTGACCTATTAAGGATCATCTCCTTCCCAATGCCCTCAACGGCAGTATCCAGTTCCCCGAATATTCCAGGCTTGATTGAAAAGGGAAAAGAAAGTCACCCATACCCATAAGATGCCAGTTTAAAATCTTTCAAACAAATTTCTTTAGAGTTTAATTCCTGAGCTTCATGTTTTGTGGACCAGTGCTTATTAAGTTCTGAAAGCTTGTAAACTTTCCTTATCTGAAAGTTCTGCTTCTGTATTGATCCTCGGCATATTCCTAAGGGAAGAACGTTGTTTAGTATCAGGTGGGAATTTAGTGTTTACTTATATCTTAAGACATGAAGTTAGAATACGCCAAGGCTTTCTTTCGTTAGTCCTACCTCTTGATCATAGAGCTCGTTGTAGACCTAAAACTTCCTTTACCTGTCGAGGGAACTATGTGAATGTGAATCTATGATTGAGAAAATGAGAAACCAATGGCTGACTCCGCTATTTACAAATGAACAAGCCTGGTTGACGAACCGTGTTCTCTTCATCTGGATTCACTTTCCGACAGCTGCTACGGATGACACCGAGAAAAGGAGAAAAAAAAAATATATCACTTGAAAGTTTATTGGGAGATTCCATGTTTCACGATGTCATGAACATAGAGCTTCCAGCTCTCACGCAATGAGCGTGATTCACGCATTTACGTCATATATCTTGCTATAGGGCTTATTTCACGAATTCTCACGCGTGCACAACGAAAGTGACCTGGCACTTTCTTTCTAACAACGCACAGACATTTTAGAATATAGTCGATCATGATACCCTTACTTGACATGGTTCAGCTATGAGTGGTGCAAAGAGAGAATTTTCTAGAATCTAGATAATTACTATAGAGTTATCTACTAATTATGGTTGCTTTGGTGTTTGATATAATTTTATCATTTGTAGTTGGTTTTCTAGACTTTTATCGTTAACATATGGAATAATTATCATCTTCTCCCACGCCTATTTGAGCAAAGGGCCTCAAAATTTATACTTATCTTAATATATAAACATGCTATCTAAAAATATTACGGAAGAATAGTAAGATCTATAATGATAAGAAAAAAGTTATCAAACTTTTAAAAAAAATCAAATTCAAATTTTCATGTTATGTACACCAAGGAGAGATGACACAGTTACATTGGCTAAGTTCATTAGAGGTATTTTATTTGATAATCAAGTCATTACTTTATTATTGTGAAATAACGTCTTGTTCCTTTCATCGTAGCAGTTTAGAAATACAAAAATGCAATACAGGAATTTAATTCATCAAAATCTCAGGTGATGCTAGAAAAAAATTCGAAGTCATCATAAATCTAGTGAACTAATGGTGAGTAGAATGATAAAATTTTTACCAATGTGTTGAATCATACCTTAAAATGAAATCTTGCTTTACTGACAGAGACATTTTGGTTATACTTTTTGCTAAAAACAGGGAACCTATTATTCAAATGTTCCTGGTGATACTTGATAATGTCACGTATCCAATTACAACATGCTGTGTATTATATTGTGACTGGCTGATTTGATACAGACATTGTGGTATGACCGGTTAATCAGGAAATGTGGCAGGAGAGAACTTCGAGATAAGGAAAGGAAAAAGGGAATGGGAGCGAATAGGATGCATAAGAGGAAAGGAAGGAGGGGAGGAGGGAAGGGCTGAGCACTCCATGGAAAAGGGAGGGAAGTAAAGATGGCCTGGAAGGAGGTCTGGCGGAAATAGGCAAAGCAAAATGGCCAAATTTAGAAAAGAAAAATTAAGAGAAGAATAGAACTAACTTTTTACCTATGTTCAAAACGGGGCACATGCTAATGGGCGAGCATAGATCATCCATTGCTGGAGGAACTTTTACATGAAAAGGAAACAAAGTTACTTTCATTTCAAGTGCAAGGTTCTTCCACAAGGAAGAATCTAGGCTCCAGCATTGGCATGTGCCCTTTCTTCGAAAGGAGGAGACTTTATTTGTTTTCTAGTTTCTAGTAATCAAAGCCTTCAGGACGAAGTCACTGATACTTAGTACGTCTCTGGAAGTCACTGTCATAATCTAGACTACATCATAACTAGACAGAGCAGCATGGGGCAAAGTTACACTAAGTTCAATTGTTAAAAAAAAAAAAAAATAAATAAATAAAGAGAAGATACTATTGGCTATTGGGCAAACCCTTGGCCTAATGTGAATATTTGATACTTCTGTTTTTGTATTGTCTGGCCTTTACAACCGGGAACGGATTCCTGCAAGCGTTGCAGTGCGTCCGACCAGCAATCCTATTCTATAAATACTATCTCAACCACGTTATAATCATCATTATCATTATTATTTGCTAAGCTACAACCCTAGTTGGAAAAGCAGGATGTTATAACATAATATAATATAATATATAATATAATATAATATAATATAATATAATATAATATAATATAATATAATATAATATAATATGCATCTGCATGTTTATTGGTGTGTAAGAGAATAAGGGGGCATCTGTGGAAAGTGGAAAGCGAAACAGAAGGGAGTGAGGGAGCAAACGGGAAAGGAGAAGATACTGGATAGTGGAAGAAAGGTGATGTTCCCAATACCAGTTACTGCATTTAGATTCAGATATAGGTATAAAGAATTCTGTGATTAAGTGGACAAAAACTATGTATAGTGGTTCACTGGTAGCTGGTTCTTATACCCAAGTAAGAGGCTTTTGTCACTATCTAAGACTAATGCCTTTTCCATCATGAAGAGACCTAAATTACGACCCAGAAATTAATTCAAGTTTTCTTGGCCCTTCTGCCATCCTTAGACCTTAAAACTTATTGGCTGCGTAATAACTGTAATAAGCTCAGCCAAAACTTTTGGTCGTCCTAACAAAAACGTCCAGTTATAAAAAACAAAAACAAAGATTTTGCTCAATATTTTAAGTAAGGAAGCCCGCTGAGATCATGAATAGTACATGCATTTATGACCTGTGTATGTTTAATTTGTACAAAGATGGAGCAGCTCATAATACTCTTATTATGCGTATTCTTTATTATCAATACTATTCACAATGTAAATATATTTTTAATGAATAAATCAAAAGGTAATATTAAACAAACGAACTCTGAGACAATTATATAACTCCCAGACAGCAATGTATAAAAACACTGAATATCCAAAGGTCTCTTAAGTACACTCAAAACAAAACTGGGTAATTACTATTACGATCTATTAAAACAACTTCTTACTTCGATTCATCAACATGATACAAGCGAGTATGAAAAAAAAAAACACACTGGTTGTTGAAATAATACACTCTTTACAAAAACGATATATCCTATATAAATTACAACACTTTGAAAGAATTTACATAAAAATATCAATCACTCGAAATATTAAGTCTGAACAAAACTTAGATTAGGACAAAACAGTGTTACGCTCTGAAAATTATATAATCACTTGACTTGAAATATTAAATCTGAATAAACCTTAGACTAAGACAAAAAAAAGTAATTGCACTATAATACTTAAATTCTTAAAGAACTTACATAAAGTAACTGATAAACTTACTAACTTCACACATTTACTTGCACAGGACCAGTTACAAAAATTTACACAATAGCAACACTCACCACAACACAATAAATCTAAAATCCCCTTTTTCTTCTTTCATATCGTTTCAACACACGATTTACTTTGGGGCACAAAATTACCTTGGAGAGGACACACTGAAGGCACTTAGAAAAGAGAGAGGGGGAACTTTGGCTCTTTCACAGGACAGCTGTTTCTCTTCTGCCCCACGACAGCTGCTTCGCTTCTGGGAGCTTCGGGGTTGGCCTAAGGGTGTAAGGTTGCCAAAAATTACTCTCTCGGACGCATACAAACACAACCGCGAGACGACTCTCTCTCTCTCTCTCTCTCAGCTAGCTCCGCCCATATTTGTCCTCGAAATAAAAATAGGTAAAAACTTACGCTGGGTTTTTCAAGAACCTTCCAAAGCATGTGTCACATATAAGAATTATGTACTTAGTTACAAACATGATGCAATACCTCATAAAAATATAAAAAACATTTACATACACCCTTGTTCATATCTCTTATGGATCATATAACACTGCTTCTCATAAGTCCTGCTATCAATGTGGATGTCATAAGATTCAGGTAATAAAAGTTTGTGGCAGGCATCACAACTTTTATTTGTGTTCGATCTACTGGAATCCTGACATGGATGATTCTATCTTCGATTTTCTTCTTACCATTATGGCTAAGATACAAGAAGATGATAAAAAGGCTTCTTTTGTCTTTGTTGGTGATTTTAATGCTCACCATAGGGAGTGGTTAAGTTTTATCTCTCCTACCGATCGCCATGGCTTAAGAGCTTTAGACTTTGCCTCTGAATCAGGGTGTGAGCAAATCATAAATGAAGCTACTCACAGGTCTGGTAATTGCTTGGATCTCATATACACTGACTCTCCTGGCGTTATAACTAGTAAGGTTGGTTCTCCAGTCAGGACATCTGATCATGCCTTGAATTCATTAGTAGTGAAGACTGAGCAGCCTGTCCCTGATATATCATACTCTTGTAAAATTTATATGAAATCCCAAGCAGACTGGAATGGGATTTTGCATGATCTTTTGTGCTTGAATTGGTCACAATTATATAGTAGTGTAGATCCTGTTGTCCCTTTGAATGAGAATCTAGTCAACATAATTGATAGGCGTATCCTTTCTCATGTGCTAAGGTACCGAGTGAAGGACAAACCGTGGTTCAATGATGATTGTAGACGTGCTTATTTGGAGAAGCCGAGGGCCTATCATCTTTGGAAGGGTAACAGATCTGATTTGAACTAGAACAACTATACTCAGCTTTGAGCTTTTGCTCAGAGAGTTTATGCCTCAACTGAAAAGGAGTACAATTTAACCATAAAAAAACCTTTCTGGTACAACTCAGGAACATAAATGGTGGTCTACCCTTAAATCTGCACTCTTTGGTGTAGATGCAACAGTTCCTCCTTTACTTAAACCAGATGGTTCAGTCTGATGTTTTTTGACAGTAAACAGAGTAATGAAAAACTTGAACTTCCTCATTCCTGTTTTCCTGAGGCTAAACTAACTAGTTTAGCTTTTCGATCTCGTGAAATTAAAGCTCTGTTGATGGACCTTGAGGCTTCTGGAGGTGTAGACCCAAATGGTATTTTTCCTTTGTTTTTTATAAAGACAGCAGATTTCTTGGCTCCAAAGTTATCTGTTATTTTGTGCAAGTTAGCAAGAAGAGGAGCTGTTACTCCTCTATGTAAATGTGTTTCTAGTAGCTCAAGTAACACTGATTACCGCCCAATTTCCATAACTCCCATATTATCTAAAATTTTTGAACGTCTTCTGGCAAAATGTCTTAATAAGTTTGCTGAAGGTAATCATCTATTTCCTAGTTTGCAATTTGGTTTTCGTAAAGGCCTTGGAGCATGTGATGCCCTTCTAACAAACTCCAATGCTGTACAGAAATCCCTTGATTGTGGTCAGGAAGTTCGTATGATTGGCCTTGATTTTAGTGCTGCCTTTGACCGTGTTAATCATGAGGCCATTGTTTTCGAACTGAAACAGTTGGGAGTGGGTGGGTCGTTTCTTAGCATTATTATTGATTTTTTTAAGTAATAGATCTCAAAGAGTTGTTGTTGATGGGCACCATAGTGAGTATAGGAATGTGATATCCGGTGTTCCACAGGGTAGTGTTCTTGGCCCATTACTTTTCCTACTATATACACATGATATGTGGTATGGCCTAGAAAACAAGCTTGTTGCATATGCTGATGATGCTACTCTCTTTGCATTAATTCCATCCCCTGAATGTAGATCTGGGGTTGGTGAATCCCTTAATAGAGATTTAGCTAAAATTAGTGCATGGTGCAAATTATGGGGTATGAAGTTGAATCCTAACAAAACTCAAAGTATGATTGTAAGTAGGTCAAGGAAGGTGGCTCCTCAACATCCGGATCTCAGTATTAATAATGTTTCTTTAAATTTGTATGACTCTTTTAAAATTTTAGGTGTGATTCTCGACACCAAATTTACTTTTGAGAAACATATTAGGTCTATGCCTTCTTCAATTGCACAAAAAATTGGCTTATTGGGAAAGTCTTACAAAATTTTCGATGATCAATCTATTCTGAAGAAGTTTTTTAATTCTTTCATTCTACCTTGTTTTGAGTATTGTTCGCCTGTCTGGTCTTCAGCTGCTGATTCTCATCTTAATTTGTTGGACAGAAACTTACGGTCTATCAAGTTTCTTATTCCTGATCTAGATATTAATCTTTGGCACCGTCGTTCAATTAGTTCATTATGCATGTTGCATAAGATTTTTCATAACTCTGACCATCCTTTACATTCAGATCTCCCTGGACAATTCTATCCTGCTCATAATACTTGCAGGCAGTTAATTCTAATAGCCAGGCCTTCTACATCATGAGGCTCAATATTACACAGTATTCTAGAAGTTTTATTCCAGCTGTTACCAAGTTGTGGAATGATCTTCCTAATCGGGTAGTTGAATCAGTAGAACTTCAAAAGTTCAAAGTTGGAGCAAATGCTTTCATGTTGACCAGGCTGACATGAGTCTTTTTATAGTTTATATATATCATATCTGTTTTTGACGTTGTTAGTAGTTTATATAGGACATATCCGTTTTGACGTTGTTACTTTTTTTAGAATGATTTATTGTTAATTTATTCTCATCATTCATTTATTTCCTTATTTCCTTTCCTCACTAAGCTATTTTTCCCTATTTGAGTCCTTGGGCTTATAGTATCTTACTTTTCCAACTAGGGTTGTAGCTTGGCTAGTAATAATGATAATAATGATGATAATAATAATAATAATATAATAGATTACGTAACACTTCGTAAAAAAAGTATGTGAAGTAAAAAATTAATTCTTAAAGATAACGTAAATTTACATATACTGACTTGAATGAAAAAATACAATGAAATTAATGACGAAAGTCTTTCGTAATTTACATAACAAACGTATACCTACATGAGAGGAACTCATCTTAAGAGCTGGCTATTTACCTCTTCAATGCACATATGAAAACATAAATAAAATACCTGAATAATTTATTTATTCTACACTAGACCAGCTTCATAAGAATATACATATATATATATATATATATATATATATATATGTATATATATATATATATATATATATATATATATATATATATATATACATATATATGATATATATATATATATATATATATATATATATATATATATATATATATATATATATATATACTGTATATCACGTCGGACTTTCCTTAGAGATTCTTTGCCTTCAATGAATGCAATTTTTTTTTTAGCTTTCATCAGTTTTTTTTCAAGGGTGAGGATTTCCTGTGCATAAACGTTTAACAATGTTCTTAAAACTCTCTTGCCGTAGTCGTCTAGAACAGTTATAGTACGAGGATGATGCTTTGTTCTTTTTTGAAATTTGGTTTCCACATTCTTCCTGCTTGGTTATTCGTCGAACTGTTCTTTCAGGTACATTCGTGGCTTCAGAACTGCGGATACATGCTTTTTTACATCAGTAAAAGGGCGCTGTACATCTTCTCCTCTGTGAAATACTTGTATACACTGTGAAATGTTTCCACGAGTTGGAAAAGTTTCAATCGTTAAAGTTTGAGCATTGTATTATTAACTCGATTCAGGGGATTATATATGGCTCACTGGTCTGCCTGATAAATTTATCCTTGTGACCTTTAAGATGTAAACTAGTCATTCAAATTAAAACTCACCATTGGCCAGAGTCTTATTAAGACTGACAAATAACCTGGGATTATGATTTCGAAAAAGAAAAATGTAGTTGGTCCCAATTATCATTATAGAAATGGAAACCTTACCTTATGAAAAATATCTGCCCGGCAAGAATAACAGAAGAGAGAGAGAGAGAGAGAGAGAGAGAGAGAGAGAGAGAGAGAGAGAGAGAGAGAGAGAGAGAGAGAGAGAGAGAATTTAACCTCTGGTTAATCCTATGAGATTAATAAAAAAAAGAACGGCATCTGTCATTAAGCAGCTACGCTATATAGTTTCATTCAGTTTGGATGGCTCGTGTCTAACTAAAGTGTTCATTTTTCCTTAAAGTGGTTTAATTATTTTGACACGAGTACCCTATACAGTGGGTCAGAAATCGTCTCAGCGTCCACGACAGATTGGTTTTCACTATAGTTCAATAATGATCGTGCAAATACTCGTTTTGAGAAACATGAGGCTTATCATCCTTGGCAAAGGAATAGATCAAAATTGATTTGGAATAGTTTAGCTCAGAGTTTATGCCAAAACTCAGGAACATGAGTGCTGGGCTACACTTATGTCTGCACTCTTTTGTATAGACCTAAAAGTTCCTTTATACAGTAGCTTAAACTCAATGACCAAAGGAAAGCTAATCTTTTTGTCGATATGAATAGTTTGAAAATAAGCAGAGCCATGGGAAACTCAATCTACGTCATTCCAGTTTTCCTGAAACTGAACTGACAACTGTCAGTTATTTTCTTAAATGCCAAGAAGAGGTTCTTTTTGCACCTGTTAGTAAACTGTTAATGATCTCAATTAGGTAAATATGGTTATAGCTCTAGCCCTGTCGATTGCCACCCAATTTTTATAGATCTCATATTATCTGAAGCTTCTGAAGGCAAAATATCTGAATGATTATGCTAAAAGTAATCATCACTTCCTAATATGCTGTTTGACTTTATAGGTAGTAGGTCGGAGAGGGCACCAGCCACCCGTTGAGATACTATCGCTAGAGTTATTGGGTCCTTTGACTGACCAGACAGTACTACATTGGGCCCTTCTCTCTGGTTACGGCTTATTTTTACTTTACTTACACACAGAATAGTCTGGCCTATACTTTATACATTCTCTTATGTCCTCATGCACTAAATAACACTGAAATTACCAAATATTTTTTTTCGTAGAAGAGATTAACTACTGTACTGTAATTGTTCAGTGGGTACTTTCTCTTGGTAAGGGTAGAAGAGACCCTTCAGCTGTGGTAAGCAGCTCCTCTAGGAGGACACTCCAAAATCAAACCATTGTTATCTGGTCTTGAGTAGTGCCATAGCCTCTGTACCATGGCCTTCCACTGTCTTGGATTGGAGCTCCCTTGCTTGAGGGTACACTCAGCACACTATTTTATCCCATTTTATTTTCTCCTTGTTTTTTTTCAATGGTTTGTTGGGCAGGCTTGATAGAAGGCCCATAGATGACGAGTGGTTTATCAACAGGTTGTCTTTTCCTTATCTGTTTCTTTTTCTTTTCAAAACCATCCTTACTGCCTTCCTTTTAGTTGAAGTGGCTATCCTTATCCTTACACCTTATAAGGTGTATCGCCTCCACCATGTTGACCAGTTTTTCCGACTTTTATCTATAGTCTATGGGTTTTATCAATCACTTAATATATATTTCTGTGCAAATTGTTTTTGTTACTTTTGTTAATTTAGTTTTTAAATATGATACATCTTTTTTTACTCCTATTAATTCTTATCCTGTCTGGAGACATTAAGCGAAATCTTGGACCAATACATCTTAGAATTCATCAGTGTCATTTACTGTATTGCAATATTCATGGTCTTCATGCAAATATTCAAGAATTTACAGTTGTGTCCAGACAGTATGATATTCTTTTGTGCTCAGAATCTCTAGTTTCTAATATGAAGCACTCATTTGAGCTCCTTATAACTGGTTTTAAGAAGCTAATAATTTTGAAACGGGATGTCATTCCTAGGGTCAGGGGAATGGCAGTGTATATTAGGACTGAGTAACCTGCTTTTCATGATTACTGCTATGAATGTGGATGTCATGAGATTCAGGTAATAATATCTTGTAGCAGGCATAACAACTTCTATTTGTGGTCGATCTACCGAAATCCAGACATGGATGATACTATCTTTGATTGCCTTCTTACCATTATGGCTAAGATACAAGAAGATGATAAGAAGGCCTCACCATAGGGAGTAGTTGAATTTTGCATTTGCTTCTCCTACTGATTACCATGGCTTAAGAACTTTAGACTTTGCCTCTGACGCTGGCTGTGAGCAAATCATATGTGAAGCTACTCACAGGTCTGGAAACTGCTTGGATCTCGTATACACTGACTCCCCTGGCGTTATAACGAATAAGGTTGGCTCTCCAGATGGGACATCTGATCATGCCTTGATTTCATTATTAGTGAAGACTGAGCAGCCTGTACAACCCTGATGATTGATTGATTAATTTGAGGAATTAATCAATCATCAGGGCTGTACAGGCTGCTCAGAGTTGACTTTCCAAACTTCTATGCAGCCAGAGACAGATAGCGTTGAGTAGTTTCAGATGTAAAATGTTGACACAAAGAATCAGTGCCTCTGTCTGATGATGTATATTGTTTTAATCTTCTTCAAAATACTCTATCGTTGTGTGTAGTCACTAACTTCCAAAATCACAGAGGTTGTAGCTGAAGAATATCTCCAAACTCAAGTAGTGTTCAGTAAGGTCTCTCTCGTCTCTCTGCCTTCTCCCGTTCGTCACCTGTCCTATACTGTATATAAGCGGGACCAATACTCCCGAATAATCGTGATGCACTAGAAGCGTCTCGGACTAGCATATGCAACATAATGCCACGCAATGAACCCATTTTCGAATCATCTTGCACTGTATAGCTCTCACGCATCAGACGGCTGACGCCGAAGTAGAATCAAGAACTTTCGTAGAAGTTAAACACAGTGATATTTTCATTTATAATTCCATTAACATATATAAAAAAGGAAGGTTTATTCTACATTAACATATATGAAAAACACAAGCCATCTTCACAACTTTTGTAATACAATATACATAAATTTAACGTGATATATAACAAATCGCCCTGCTTAGCGAAAAGTTGGGGGTCACTAACCAAAAATTTCACAAATACAAACAAAATGATTTTATCATACAAGGTTACAAATACAAATATTTCATTTCAATGAAAATTAGACACAGTTTTGCATTACAAAATCTAAGTGAAACCTCAAAATATTACATAGTTGACAATCACAAAATATCAATAAAAATCATTACAATGAAAACTAAAATGTTTCCTTTTATCAGATAAAACATTCACAAATAATATTTAACCTATGCCTTTTTTCGGCCTCGATTTAACATCATTTATATGGGCATGACAAAATAACATTAAATGCAGGAAAGTACATTAGAGGATTTCGGATAAGAATGATTGGATTTCACAATGGCTTGACACACAGGGCAAGCATAAAAAACTGATTCACATCCTGCCAAATATCATGCAAATGAAAATTTCTTATATCATAATTCAAAATCCTACTCACTTCAAAATGAGCAGTCATATAATGTTCATGAGAGAGGCCAAGAACATTAATGTTTCGATTTACAAGGATAATAACCTGAACAACAGATTGGTCAGACTTCTCAATTACAATCAACTTCGAATCAGATTAGGATTACAATATTCATTGAATAACAAAATGACAGTTGTTTCTGACACATGTCTGGAATAAGACAAATCATTATTAAACAGATCAAACAAAAATGTCTCAGACAAGTTAACATCATCATCGGAAGAGACATCATCACAAGCAAAAGTATCTACAAAAGACAGGTCATTAGAAATCTCAAACAGAGAATCATCACAAACTCACATGTCTTCAAAAGACAAGTTAGTAAAGCAGACAAAAGACATGACATTGCGAACCAAAGGGTCTTTTCGAGACAGGTTGGTAGAACAGTTGATAGCAGAAACATTATCAGGAACTAACACATCATTACTAGACATATTAGAAGAACAGTCAACAGTTGAACAAATATCACAAACTAACGTATCTTCACGAGATAGGTCAGTAGAACAATTATTAGTGGAAGTAGCAACACAATCCAACGAGTCCTCACGAGGCGAGTCGGTAGAAGAAACAATAATGGAGGCATTATCACAAACTGGCACGTTATTGTCAGGTGTGCAGGTAGAAGTCTGAGTCTTCTCATGAGTCTCAGCATTCGAAGAAAACAGAGTAGACAAATCAGGACTAAGAACCTCCAACTCCTGATCAAGAACTGGCTCCTTAACCATCTTTGATCAGACGTAAACATTCTCATCTACCAAGTCATTACCAAGCACAAATTGAACGCCATTAATAGGCAACACATAAACCACACCAGCAACAACAGGTCCTGATAACAAGTCACAATGAAGACTTACGATGCAAGGGAACGCTAAGATGGGAACCAACCCCACGAACGAGAGTATTCTTCCCAGTAAACGAATGCTTCGTCACAGCGACAACTTTCCTCAAAACAAGTGACTGGGCACAACCAGTATCACGCATGATGCATAAAGGGTGTAGTGAGCCACCATCAACAGCAACAAACCCCTTAGCACTATATGGCTTGAAAACCTTATCAACAGGTCAGGAACAAACACTGGAATTAGCAAGAATTCTGTAAAAAACGTGGTAATTTATAGTGTTAACCTCTACTAGTAGCACACCATAACAAGACTTTGGTAGAGTTACAAGAGCCACAGTTTTAGCTTCTTTCCTTTGCAACTTAAAACATTCAGACACCATGTGACCTTGTTTCTTACAATAATTCTATACTACAGAACTGCTAGAAATAGAATTGCTATCAAAACTGCTGCTTTGAGACGGCATGTGAATCAGAATTAGACCTTTGATCTACATCATCCGTATTGGTATGCTTTTTGCATGTCCCTATAGTCTTTTGACCTATTAAACCTATCATTAGACCTAGATTCCTTGTGAGCCAGTACATAATCATCAGCACATACAGCTGTTTCACGAAGGGTAGATAACTTTCTTTCATTTAAGTAAACCTTAATGTTCTCAGTAACATGATTCTTAAACTGTTCAATTAAAATGATTTCTCTTTATCTATCAAAATCATCCCTACACTCTGCTGCTTTACACCATATATCAAAACAATCTGATTTTTCTCTACTAAATTCTACATATGTCTGCTTATCTTGTTTTGTCCAACTCCTAAACTTCATCCTATAAGCTTCGGGAGTTAATTCATATACTTGTAAAATAGCATTTTTTAAGAACTTGTAATCATCTACTCTATCCTCAGGAATAGTAACATAAACTTGTTGTGCCTTACCACAGAAAACTCTTGATAACATATAAGCCCAATATTCTACTGGCCACTTACATTTCTTAGCTTTTATTTAAAGAAATAAATAAATAAAAATTCATCTAAATCCTTCTCATTAAACGAAGGCACAACTCTATCTTGACTAGTCCTTCTTTGTCCACCTTCATAATCAAGGTCTGGCAGCAACACGATAACTACGTGCAAGTCAGCCTTGACTAGACCTCTTCTATATGCCTTTCAAGTGGATCTGGCGAATGAAATCTTTAATAGGATTCTGAAGGCATGCGCAAGGCTTAGGCATGCAGCACCTCCAAAGCCCATTTCATGGTCTTTGGACAAGGTCCTACATTATGCCTCATCTGTGAACAATGAAGATTGTTCCCTCAAGGATCTAACCCAGAAGGTTATTTTTCTGTTCGCTATAGCCTCTGGGGCTAGGGTTAGTGAAATAGTAGCCCTATCTAGAAATGAGGGCCACATTCAGTTCACAGAAGTGGGAGAACTGAATCTCTTTCTTGATCCAACCTTTCTTGCTAAGAACGAGCTACCCACTGGAGAATCTGCCCTCTGAAGTGTGTCTAAAGGTCTATCTTCATAGAACTTCAGACTTCAGGGGAGGACAGCTCTTTAAAGGAGAATCCCTAAAACAACTGAGGGCGAAGCTCACCTACTTTATTCGCAGAGCAGATCCTGACAGTACACCCGCAGGTCATGATCCGAGGAAAATTGCTTCATCACTGAACTTTTTTCAGTATATGGACTTTGAGCGTCTTCGCTCATATACTGGATGGAAATCATCCAGAGTGTTCTACAAACACTATGCTAAGCAGGTCCATGAACTGAAGCATTATGTAGTGGCGGCAGGTAGTGTATTAAAACCTGTCGTCTAATTACTGCAATGAACAGTTAATTGATTGGGACTATCAATTAAAGGGAAAAGATGTCAACACTTCTGGTGTGATACCCTTTAAGTGACTGTTACCATGGTGACATTAAGTCTGTTCAAAATCTCAGGTGTGGAATTATACAGATAACACTCGTGCCATGTGTACGTAGTACACAGTATTGATAGGATACAACATTCACAGAAATTATAAAGGAAAAATTTATTAAAATTTTTCAGTCTTAGAGTGGCACTCACCATTTCTTCCCTTTCAAAGGGGGAAAATAATTTCTGTATATGTTGCATGTATAATTCCTTTATCATATTACATTCATTTCACTTGTTATTTCATTTAGTCATTTATTATAAATAAATGTCTATTAGAATGTAATTGCGTCCTAATTCGCCTGGCAATTTGCATATTTATGATGCCAGATTTCTTTGACTTACTCATGTAGTAAACCTCATATCATTGTATGCTTACAAACAATGGATATAGTGGACACTGATATTGTTCCGACAATATATACAAACCGTGAGACCGTTTGTATACCCAGTGAATACTTATATTTGTTCATACAATATATGCTAACATTGAGGCCCCTTTTCTACCGTCTAGTATGACTCTTCCCTGAGGGGGGGGGGGGGCAGGAAGCACTAACATTGTCTATGATTAGTGATAATGACGGATAATGGTAACGTCATTTGTCTCAAATGGTCAAGATGACCATAGAAAAATTGTCCCAAGGTTAAGGCATCGATGAAAATCCACAGATACAGTAATGCTCTGGTAAACTTCCATTAGGACGACATGGCTTGACCCAAAAAACGGATTTTGAGCGAAGCAAAAAACCTATTTTTGGGTGCGATAGCCATGTCATCCTGATGGACCCACCCTCCTTTTCTATAGAAAAGGTCTTCGCAGAATCCCTCCCGAAAGTACTATATCTGTAGCACCATGCTCAATGCTACAAGGAATGTCCGCAATCTTGGATATGGCGCCATCTTGATACTCAATAGTAGTATGGGAAATTGGGTAACCTTGATAATGGCTCCCCTTCCAAAATTGCCACTCTTCCCCCTCGAAGCGAAAACGCTATTTGGGGTGAAGATCGCTATGTGTCGTATCAAGATATACGTCCCCTGATATATGCAATATCCTTAAGAGAATGTTAAGGAGACCTAAAGGTAAATTCTCTGGGAATATCACTGTAGTACATATTTCCCTTGGAAGCTACTATTAGGAACCTTCCATCAGGACGACATGTCTATCACATCCAAAAATAAATTTTTCGCTTCGCTCAAAATCCGTTTTATAAGATAAGCTGTATAGATAACATACTACGCAAGAGACAACACATAAGAAGTTGCGTCATGCTTCTAGAGTAGTGGCGTAGGCTACGAGTCTTGAACGAAAACACCAAACACTTACAGTAAGTATAGTTAAGCTGTACTGTAGTAATATTCATGTACATATATTACAGTAATATACACTACAATATCAGTGAATATTAGGTTATAGTACAGTATTACTAGACAGGAAAACTTTACCTTAGTACAGTACTGTACTGTAACTTTACTGTGTCCAGTACGTAGTGCACATGTGTCCAAATGTACTGTACACTGTACATATGATTATAAACTGTTGTAGAAACCAAATTAAAACTATATTAGGCAGTATTTATTGTGTTAATGAACAGCTCAGCCACATGCTCGTGGCAAGGGGCAGTGACTTTTTAGGTTAGGAGTTAGTCCACCCTAGTGTAATACTTATTCGCGAAAATTCGCTTATCGAGCCTGTGTCTGTAACCTAAGTATCGCGAATAACGAGGCTTGACTATAGTTCATTATTATACAAGAAAATAGATTATTCTTGAGGAAAGATTTGTCCTATCAGTGTACTATTTCTGACATACTTGTGACGTCATCACACTGAAAAAAATGTTGTAAAGTCGAACAGTTGTAAGTCCCATAGGTCATAAGTCAGCGACTACCTGTACATTTTTGTGTGAAAGTATTGAGACCTTATCTGTAGGTTTGTCATTGCATGAAATAGAATATTGAAGTAGATGTGAATTTAAAACTTTCCAGATGGAAAATTGAGTTATTTTGGCTTTCAGATACATTTTGTATTAATATAAAACAGTATGGGCTATGTGATGATGTGGTTTATTTAAAATGAAAAATTTAAAGTCTTCAAAACTTAAAGGAACATGGTAAAAAGTAAACGAATCCACAGTAATATAATCTAACAGTAGTCCACCGTAGCAAATGACAACATTCAATGTTCCCAAGAAAATGAGGAAAAAATTTGTTGTCCAGCAAAGTTATCCAGATGAGATGAAGGCTTGGGCACAAGCCTAAGCTCACTAACTTGACTAAGCTAATTCAGCAGCCTAACTGGTGGCCCACCTACAAGGGACAGCTGAAGAGTCACTAGTAAGTATCGTGTCTCATGCCTTGATGTCTATTCCGAGTTAATGCCGCATCCTAGGGAAAGTGCCTGAAGCCTTTATCTTGAGAGACTAACTCATAAGCCAGTGGGAATAATTTCTTGATTTAGCCTATCAGTCAAGGTGGTGTGTCAGGATGCTACACATGGAGCCAACAAATGAGAGTTAAGGTGTCAATAGTAAAAACTTTTCTTGGACCACCCTGTAAGGATGTGACTGCCCTATTAAAAAATGTGTTACATCACCTGATGTCCCCAATGCACCTTATACGTCCACAAACATATGCATGATTTCTCAGTTTAATTCTAAAAGTGAACATTGGTTTTTACTCTTCTTTGGGGGCCATCCCTTGTCAGGGATATCACTAAATGTTGAAATAATTATAACGATATAAAGCTATATCCTTTAACAGGATAACTCCAGAGTAAAGCCAAGGCAATAGGCACTGCCACATTGATGTTTTGAACTTCAAAATTATAAATAAAACTTTATATTTAGATTACTTCTGCATCTGTAGCCATGCCATACCTGATTAAAAGACTCATCAGCACCAAGTTAGCTCTCCCCATCACCTACGTTATGCCATTCTCTCCACTTGCTTGCTTCTTGGATATACTGTAGCCCCTTCCTATCCATCATCTCTCCCACCTCTGAATTGCTTAAATCTTTCACCAACCTATATTGTGTTCCATACCTTCCAGAGGACCAAACCATCTCAAAACACACTATTCCAGCCTATTGTAACTCGTCTCCCATTTTTATGCCTCTTCAACATATCTCCGCATTTCATTTCTTATGCTACATATACACAAAATATCATGTAAACAGTATCTACATTCTTATAATTACAGTTGGCTTATCAGTTTCCTTGTGTTTTCCAATCTTTGCTTTCATATATTCCAAATCTCTCCCTTAGCTTTTCCCACGCCCTGCTACCTAGATTGTTTCACCTTTTGTTTGATTCACCTCTTCTCTCATACTTCAATCTTCTATCATATTTTATCTCAAATGCAACAGTTTCCATTTTGAAGGAGAGCAACTCACGACCTGTGGCTTTGAATTTTGGAAATTCAGGTTATTGCATTATAGTTTAGGAAGTTGTCTATATTCCATGTTTAAAATAGGATTTTAATGAAAAATTTCAATTTAGCCCATTCCTTATCCTTTGGTGCAGGGATTGTACCACCTACATCAAAGGATATGTTCATCTAAAAACCTTCCCTTTTTCACCCTCTTCCATGGTCCAAACACTTGATCATTTCAATTTAGCCCATTTCTTATCCTATGATACAGGGCTTGTACCACCTGCATCAAAGGATATATCCATCTAAAAACCTTCCTTTTTTCTCCATCTTCCATGGTCCAACCACTTGATCCTTTCAATTTAGCTCATTCCTTATCCTCTGATACAGGTCTTGTACCACCTGCATCAAAGGATATATCCATCTAAAAACCTTCCTTTTTTTTTCCCCCTCTTCCATGGTCCAAACACTTGATCCTTTCAATTAAGCCCATTCCTTATCCTATGATACAGGGCTTGTACCACCTGCATCAAAGGATATGACCAACTAAAACCTTCCTTTTTTCACCATCTTCCATGGTCTAACTACTTGATCCTTTCAATTTAGCCCATTCATTATCTTATGATGCAGGGCTTGGACAACCTGCATCAAAGAATATGTCCATCTAAAAACCTTCCTCTTTTCTCCACCCTCCATGGTCCAACCACTTGACCTTTTCAATTTAGGGAATTCCTTATCCTATGACGCAGGTCTTTTACCACCTGCATCAAAGGATATATCCATCTAAAAACCTTCCTTTTTTTCTTCATCTTCCATGGTCCAACCACTTGATCCTTTCAATTTAGCCCATTCCTTATCCTATGATGCAATGCTTGTACCACTTACATCAAAGGATATATCCATTTAAAAACCTTCCTTTTTTTTCTTCATCTTCCATGGTCCAACCACTTGATCCTTTCAATTTAGCCCATCCCTTATCCTATGATGCAGGGCTTGTATCACCTGCATCGAAGAATATATCCATCTAAAAACCTTCCCTTTTTTTTCTCCATCTTCCATGGTCCAACCATTTGATCCTTTCAATTTAGCCCATTTCCTTATCCTATAATGCAGGGCTTGTACCACCTGAATCAAAGGATATATCTATCTAAAAAAAAAATTTTTTTTTTTTCCATGGTCCAACCACTTGATCCTTTCAATTTAGCCCATTCCTTTTCCTATGACGCAGGGATTGTACCACCCGCATCAAAGGATATGTCCATTTAAAAACATTACTTTTTTTCTCCATCTTCCATGGTCCAACCACTTGATCCTTTCAATTTAGCCCATTCCTTATCGTATAATGCAGCGCTTGTACCACCTGCATCAAAGGATATATCCATCTAATAACCTTCCTTTTTTTTTCTCCATCTTCCATGGTCCAACCACTTGATCCTTTCAATTTAGCCCATTCCTTATCCTATAATGCAGGGCTTGTACCACCTGCATCAAAGGATATATCCATCTAAAACTTTCCTTTTTTTTTCTCCATCTTCCATGGTCCAACCACTTGATCCTTTCAATTTAGCCCATTCCTTATCCTATAATGCAGGGCTTGTACCACCTGCATCAAAGGATATATCCATCTAAAAACCTTTCTTTTTTTTTCTCCATCTTCCATGGTCCAACCACTTGATCCTTTCAATTTAGCCCATTCCTTATCCTATAATGCAGGGCCTGTACCACCTGCATCAAAGGATATAACCATCTAAAAACCTTCCTTTTTTTTCTCCATCTTCCATGGTCCAACCACTTGATCCTTTCAATTTAGCCCATTCCTTATCCTATAATGCAAGGCTTGTACCACCTACATCAAAGGATATATCCATCTAAAAACCTTCCTTTTTTTCTCCATCTTCCATGGTCCAACCACTTGATCCTTTCAATTTAGCCCATTCCTTATCCTATAATGCAGGGCCTGTACCACCTGCATCAAAGGATATATTTATCTAAAAACTTCCCTTTTTTTTCTCCATCTTCCATGGTCCAACCACTTGATCCTTTCAATTTAGCCCATTCCTTATCCTATAATGCAGGGCTTGTACCACCTGCATCAAAGGATATATCCATCTAAAAACCTTCCTTTTTTTTCTCCATCTTCCATGGTCCAACCACTTGATCATCTCAATTTAGCCCATTCCTTATCCTATAATGCAGGGCCTGTACCACCTGCATCAAAGGATATATCCATCTAAAAACTTTCTTTTTTTTCTCCCTCTTCCATGGTCCAACCACTTGATCCTTTCAATTTAGCCCATTCCTTATCCTATAATGCAAGGCCTGTACCACCTGCATCAAAGGATATATCCATCTAAAAACCTTCCTTTTTTTTCTCCATCTTCCATGGTCCAACCACTTGATCCTTTCAAATTAGCCCATTCCTTATCCTATAATGCAGGGCTTGTACCACCTGCATCAAAGGATATATCCATCTAAAAACCTTCCTTTTTTTCTCCATCTTCCATGGTCCAACCACTTGATCCTTTCAATTTAGCCCATTCCTTATCCTATAATGCAGGGCCTGTACCACCTGCATCAAAGGATATATCCATCTAAAAACCTTCCTTTTTTTCTCCATCTGCCAGGGTCCAACCATTTGATCCTTTCAATTTAGCCCATTCTTTATCCTAAAATGCAGGGCTTGTACCACCTGCATCAAAGGATATATCCATCTAAAAACCTTCCTTTTTTTCTCCATCTTCCATGGTCCAACCACTTGATCCTTTCAATTTAGCCCATTCCTTATCCCATGATACAGGGCTTGTATCACCTGCATCAAAGGATATGTCATTATGAAAACCTTCCTTTTTTTTTGCATCTTCCATGGTCCAAACACTTGATCCTTTCAATATACCCCATTCCTTATCCTATGATGCAGGGCTTGTACCACCTGCATCAAAGGATATGTCTATCTAAAAACCTTCCTTTTTTTTTTCTCCATCATCCATTTTCCAAACACTTGATCCTTTCAATTTAACACATTCCTTATCCTATGATGCAGGTCTTGTACCACCTGCATCAAAGGATATATCCATCTAAAAACCTTCCTTTTTTTCTCCCTCTTCAATGGTCCAAACACTTGATCCTTTCAATTTAGCCCATTCCTTATCCTACGATACAGGGCTTGTACCACCTGCATCAAAGGATATATCCATCTAAAAACCTTCCTTTTTTTTCTCCATCCTCCATGGTCCAACTACTTGATCCTTTCAATTTAGCCCATTACTTATCCTGCGATGCAGGGCTTGTACCACGTGCATCAAAGGATATATCCATCTAAAAACCTTCCTTTTTTTCTCCCTCGTCCCTGGTCCAAACACTTGATCCTTTCATTTTAGCCCATTCCTTATCCTATAATGCAGGGCCTGTACCACCTGCATCAAGGGATATATCCATCTAAAAACCTTCCTTTTTTTTCTCCATCTTCCATGGTCCAACCACTTGATCCTTTCAATTTAGCCCATTCCTTATCCTATAATGCAGGGCTTGTACCACCTGCATCAAAGGATATATAAATCTAAAAACCTTCCTTTTTTTTTCTTTCTCCATCTTCCATGGTCCAACCACTTGATCCTTTCAATTTTGCCCATTCCTTATCCTATAATGCAGGGCTTGTACCACCTGCATCAAAGGATATATCCATCTAAAAACCTTCCTTTTTTTTTCTCCATCTTCCATGGTCCAACCATTTGATCCTTTCAATTTAGCCCATTCCTTATCCTATAATGCAGGGCTTGTACCACCTGCATCAAAGGATATATCCATCTAAAAACTTTCCTTTTTTTTTCTCTATCATCCATTTTCAAACCACTTGATCCTTTCAATTTAGCCCATGCCTTATCCTATAATGCATGTCTTGTACCACCTGCATCAAAGGATATATCCATCTAAAAACCTTCCTTTTTTCTCCATCTTCCATGGTCCAACCACTTGATCCTTTCAATTTATCCCATTCCTTATCCTATGATGCAGGGCTTCTACCACCTGCATTAAAGGATATATCCATCTAAAAACCTTCCTTATTTTCTCCATTATCCATTTTCCAACCACTTGATCCTTTAAATTTAGCCCATTCCTTATCCTATAATGCAGGGCTTGTACCACCTGCATCAAAGGTTATATCCATCTAAAAACCTTCCTTTTTTTCTCCCTCTTCCATGGTCCAACCACTTGATCCTTTCAATTTAGCCCATTCCTTATCCTGCGATGCAGGGCTTGTACCACCTGCATCAAAGGATATATCCATCTAAAAACCTTCCTTTCTTCTCCATCTTCCATGGTCCAACCACTTGATCCTTTCAATTTAGCACATTCCTTATCCTCTGATGCAGGTCTTGTACCACCTGCATCAAAAGGATATATCCATCTAAAAACCTTCCTTTTTTCTCCCTCTTCCATGGTCCAAACACTTGATCCTTTATATTTAGCCCATTCCTTATCCTATGATACAGGGCTTGTACCACCTGCATCAAAGGATATATCCATCTAAAAACCTGCCTTCTTTCTCCATCTTCCATGGTCCAACCACTTGATCCTTTCAATTTAGCTCATTCCTTATCCTCTGATGCAGGTCTTGTACCACCTGCATCAAAGGATATATCCATCTAAAAACCTTCTTTTTTTTTCTCCATCTTCCATGGTCCCAACACTTGATCCTTTCAATTTAGCCCATTCCTTATCATATGATGCAGGTCATTTACTACCTGCATCAAAGGATATGTCCATCTAAAAACCTTCCTTTTTTTTTCTTCATCTTCCATGGTCCAACCACTTGATCCTTTCAATTTAGCCCATTCCTTATCCTATAATGCAAGGCTTGTACCACCTACATCAAAGGATATATCCATCTAAAAACCTTCCTTTTTTTCTCCATCTTCCATGGTCCAACCACTTGATCCTTTCAATTTAGCCCATTCCTTATCCTATAATGCAGGGCCTGTACCACCTGCATCAAAGGATATATTTATCTAAAAACTTCCCTTTTTTTCTCCATCTTCCATGGTCCAACCACTTGATCCTTTCAATTTAGCCCATTCCTTATCCTATAATGCAGGGCCTGTACCACCTGCATCAAAGGATATATCCATCTAAAAACTTTCCTTTTTTTTCTCCCTCTTCCATGGTCCAACCACTTGATCCTTTCAATTTAGCCCATTCCTTATCCTATAATGCAAGGCCTGTACCACCTGCATCAAAGGATATATCCATCTAAAAACCTTCCTTTTTTTCTCCATCTTCCATGGTCCAACCACTTGATCCTTTCAATTTAGCCCATTCCTTATCCTATAATGCAGGGCCTGTACCACCTGCATCAAAGGATATATCCATCTAAAAACCTTCCTTTTTTTCTCCATCTGCCATGGTCCAACCATTTGATCCTTTCAATTTAGCCCATTCCTTATCCTATAATGCAGGGCTTGTACCACCTGCATCAAAGGATATATCCATCTAAAAACCTTCCTTTTTTTCTCCCTCTTCCATGGTCCAACCACTTGATCCTTTCAATTTAGCCCATTCCTTATCCTATAATGCAAGGCCTGTACCACCTGCATCAAAGGATATGTCATTCTGAAAACCTTCCTTTTTTTCTCCATCTTCCATGGTCCAACCACTTGATCCTTTCAATTTAGCCCATTCCTTATCCTATAATGCAGGGCCTGTACCACCTGCATCAAAGGATATATCCATCTAAAAACCTTCCTTTTTTTCTCCATCTGCCATGGTCCAACCATTTGATCCTTTCAATTTAGCCCATTCCTTATCCTATAATGCAGGGCTTGTACCACCTGCATCAAAGGATATATCCATCTAAAAACCTTCCTTTTTTTCTCCATCTTCCATGGTCCAACCACTTGATCCTTTCAATTTAGCCCATTCCTTATCCCATGATGCAGGGCTTGTATCACCTGCATCAAAGGATATGTCATTCTGAAAACCTTCCTTTTTTTCTGCATCTTCCATGGTCCAAACACTTGATCCTTTCAATTTACCCCATTCCTTATCCTATGATACAGGGCTTGTACCACCTGCATCAAAGGATATGTCTATATAAAAACCTTCCTTTTTTTTTCTCCATCATCCATTTTCCAAACACTTGATCCTTTCAATTTAACACATTCCTTATCCTATGATGCAGGTCTTGTACCACCTGCATCAAAGGATATATCCATCTAAAAACCTTCCTTTTTTTCTCCCTCTTCAATGGTTCAAACACTTGATCCTTTCAATTTAGCCCATTCCTTATCCTACGATACAGGGCTTGTACCACCTGCATCAAAGGATATATCCATCTAAAAACCTTCCTTTTTTTCTCCATCCTCCATGGTCCAACCACTTGATCCTTTCAATTTAGCCCATTCCTTATCCTGCGATGCAGGGCTTGTACCACGTGCATCAAAGGATATATCCATCTAAAAACCTTCCTTTTTTTCTCCCTCTTTCCTGGTCCAAACACTTGATCCTTTCATTTTAGCCCATTCCTTATCCTATAATGCAGGGCCCGTACCACCTGCATCAAGGGATATATCCATCTAAAAACCTTCCTTTTTTTTCTCCATCTTCCATGGTCCAACCACTTGATCCTTTCAATTTAGCCCATTCCTTATCCTATAATGCAGGGCTTGTACCACCTGCATCAAAGGATATATCCATCTAAAAACCTTCCTTTTTTTTCTTTCTCCATCTTCCATGGTCCAACCACTTGATCCTTTCAATTTAGCCCATTCCTTATCCTATAATGCAGGGCTTGTACCACCTGCATCAAAGGATATATTCATATAAAAACCTTCCTTTTTTTTCTCCATCTTCCATGGTCCAACCACTTGATCCTTTCAATTTAGCCCATTCCTTATCCTATAATGCAGGGCTTGTACCACCTGCATCAAAGGATATATCCATCTAAAAACTTTCCTTTTTTTTCTCTATCATCCATTTTCAAACCACTTGATCCTTTCAATTTAGCCCATGCCTTATCCTATAATGCATGTCTTGTACCACCTGCATCAAAGGATATATCCATCTAAAAACCTTCCTTTTTTTCTCCATCTTCCATGGTCCAACCACTTGATCCTTTCAATTTAGCCCATTCCTTATCCTATGATGCAGGGCTTCTACCACCTGCATCAAAGGATATATCCATCTAAAAACCTTCCTTATTTTCTCCATTATCCATTTTCCAACCAGTTGATCCTTTCAATTTAGCCCATTCCTTATCCTATAATGCAGGGCTTGTACCACCTGCATCAAAGGATATATCCATCTAAAAACCTTCCTTTCTTCTCCATCTTCCATGGTCCAACCACTTGATCCTTTCAATTTAGCACATTCCTTATCCTCTGATGCAGGTCTTGTACCACCTGCATCAAAAGGATATATCCATCTAAAAACCTTCCTTTTTTTCTCCCTCTTCCATGGTCCAAACACTTGATCCTTTCAATTTAGCCCATTCCTTATCCTATGATACAGGGCTTGTACCACATGCATCAAAGGATATATCCATCTAAAAACCTTCCTTTTTTTCTCCATCTTCCATGGTCCAACCACTTGATCCTTCCAATTTAGCCAATTCCTTATCCTATGATACAGGGCTTGTACCACCTGCATCAAAGGATATATCCATCTAAAAACCTTCTTTTTTTCCATCTTCCATGGTCCCAACACTTGATCCTTTCAATTTAGCCCATTCCTTATCATATGATGCAGGTCTTTTACCACCTGCATCAAAGGATATGTCCATCTAAAAACCTTCCTTTTTTTCTCCATATTCCATGGTCCAACGACTTGATCCTTTCAATTTAACCCATTCCTTATCCTATGATACAGGGCTTGTACCACCTGCATCAAAGGATATATCCATCTAAAAACCTTCCTTTTTTTCTCCATCCTCCATGGTCCATCCACTTGATCCTTCCAATTTAGCCCATTCCTTATCCTATGATACAGGGCTTGTACCACCTGCATCAAAGGATATATCCATCTAAAAACCTTCTTTTTTTCTCCATCTTCCATGGTCCAACCACTTGATCCTTTCAATTTAGCCCATCCCTTATCATATGATGCAGGTCATTTACCACCTGCATCAAGGATATATCCATCTAAAAACCTTCCTTTTTTTCTCCATCTTTCATGGTCCAACCACTTGATCCTTCCAATTTAGCCAATTCCTTATCCTATAATACAGGGCTTGTACCACCTGCATCAAAGGATATATCCATCCAAAAACCTTCTTTTTTTTCTCCATTTTCCATGGTCCCAACACTTGATCCTTTCAATTTAGCCCATTCCTTATCATATGATACAGGTCTTTTACCACCTGCATCAAAGGATATGTCCATCTAAAAACCTTCCTTATTTTCTCCATCTTCCATGTCCAACCACTTTATCATCTCAATGTACCCCATTCCTTATCCTATGAAGCAGGGCTTGTACCATTTGGATCAAAGGATATATCCATCTAAAAACCTTCCTTTTTTTCTCCATCTTCCATTCTCCAACCACTTGATCCTTTCAATTTAGCCCATTCCTTATCCTATAATGCAGGGCTTGTACCACCTGCATCAAAGGATATATCCATCTAAAAACCTTCCTTTTTTCTCCATCTTCCATGGTCCAACCACTTGATCCTTTCAATTTAGCCGATTCCTTATCCTATAATGCATGTCTTGTACCACCTGCATCAAAGGATATATCCATCTAAAATCCTTCCTTTTTTTCTTCCTCTTCCATGGTCCAACCACTTGATCCTTTCAATTTAGCCCATTCCTTATCCTATGATACAGGGCTTGTACCACCTGCATCAAAGAATATATCCATCTAAAAACCTTCCTTTCTTCTCCATCTTCCATGGTCCAACCACTTGATCCTTTCAATTTAGCGCATTCCATATCCTCTGATGCAGGTCTTGTACCACCTGCATCAAAGGATATATCCATCTAAAAACCTTCCTTTTTTTCTCCCTCTTCCATGGTCCAAACACTTGATCCTTTCAATTTAGCCCATTCCTTATCCTATAATGCAGGGCTTGTACCACCTGCATCAAAGGATATATCCATCTAAAACCTTCCTTTTTTTCTCCATCTTCCATGGTCCAACCACTTGATCCTTTCAATTTAGCCCATTCCTTATCCTATAATGCAGGGCTAGTACCACCTGCATCAAAGGATATATCCATCTAAAAACCTTCCTTTTTTTCTCCATCTTCCATGGTCCAAACACTTGATCCTTTCAATTTAGCACATTCCATATCCTCTGATGCAGGTCTTGTACCACCCGCATCAAAGGATATATCCATCTAAAAACCTTCCTTTTTTTTTCTCCATCTTCCATGGTCCAACCACTTGATCCTTCCACTTTAGCCCATTCCTTATCTTATGATACAGGGCTTGTACCACCTGCATCAAAGAATATATCCATCTAAAAACCTTCCTTTCTTCTCCATCTTCCATGGTCAAACCTCTTGATCCTTTCAATTTAGCCCATTCCTTATCCTGCGATGCAGGGCTTGTACCACCTGCATCAAAGAATATATCCATCTAAAAACCTTCCTTTCTTCTCCATCTTCCATGGTCCAACCACTTGATTCTTTCAATTTAGCACATTCCATATCCTCTGATGCAGGTCTTGTACCACCTGCATCAAAGGATATATCCATCTAAAAACCTTCCTTTTTTTCTCCCTCTTCCATGGTCCAAACACTTGATCCTTTCAATTTAGCCCATTTCTTATCCTATGATACAGGGCTTGTACCACCTGCATCAAAGGATATATCCATCTAAATACCTTCCTTCTTTCTCCATCTTCCATGGTCCAACCACTTGATCCTTTCAAATTAGCTCATTCCTTATCCTCTGATGCAGGTCTTGTACCACCTGCATCAAAGGATATATCCATCTAAAAACCTTCCTTTTTTTCTCCATCTGCCATGGTCCAACCATTTGATCCTTTCAATTTAGCCCATTCCTTATCCTATAATGCAGGGCTTGTACCACCTGCATCAAAGGATATATCCATCTAAAAACCTTCCTTTTTTTCTCCATCTTCCATGGTCCAACCACTTGATCCTTTCAATTTAGCCCATTCCTTATCCTATAATGCAGGGCTTGTACCACCTGCATCAAAGGATATGTCCATCTAAAAACCTTCCTTTTTTTCTCTCCATCTTTCATGGTCCAACCACTTAATCCTTTCAATTTAGCCCATTCCTTATCCTATAATACAGGCCTTGTACCACCTGCATAAAAGGATATATCCATCTAAAAACCTTCTCTTTTTTCCTCTATCTTCCATGGTCCAACCACTTGATCCTTTCAAATTAGCACATTCCTTATCTTATAATGCAGGGCTTGTACCACCTGCATAAAAGGATATATCCATCTAAAAACCTTCCTTTTTTTATCCATCTTCCATGATCCAACCACTTGATCCTTTCAATTTAGCCCATTCCTTATCCTATAATGCAGGGCTTGTACCACCTGCATCAAAGGATATATCCATCTAAAAACCTTCCTTTTTTTTCTCCATCTTCCATGGTCCAACCACTTGATCCTTTCAATTTAGCCCATTCCTTATCCTATAATGCAGGGCTTGTACTACCTGCATCAAAGGATATATCCATCTAATAACCTTCCTTTTTTTTCTCCATCTTCCATGGTCCAACCACTTGATCCTTTCAATTTAGCCCATTCCTTATCCTATAATGCAGGGCTTGTACCACCTGCATCAAAGGATATATCCATCTAAAAACCTTCCTTTTTTTTCTCCATCTTCCATGGTCCAACCACTTGATGCTTTCAATTTAGCCCATTCCTTATCCTATAATGCAGGGCTTGTACCACCTGCATCAAAGGATATATCCATCTAAAAACCTTCCTTTTTTTTCTCTCCATCTTCCATGGTCCAACCATTTAATCCTTTCAATTTAGCCCATTCCTTATCCTATAATGCAGGGCTTGTACCACCTGCATCAAAGGATATATCCATCTAAAAACTTTCCTTTTTCTTTCTCCATCTTCCATGGTCCAACCACTTGATCCTTTCAATTTAGCCCATTCCTTATCCTATAATGCAGGGCCTGTACCACCTTCATCAAAGGATATATCCATCTAAAAACCTTCCTTCTTTTTTCTCCATCTTCCATGGTCCAACCACTTGATCCTTTCAAATTAGCACATTCCTTATCCAATAACGCAGGGCTGTAACCACCTGCATCAAAGGTTATATCCATCTAAAAACCTTCCTTTATTTTCTCCATCTTCCATGGTCCAACCACTTGATCCTTTCAATTTAGCCCATTCCTTATCCTATAATGCAGGGCTTGTACCACCTGCATCAAAGGATATATCCATCTAAAAACCTTCCTTTTTTTCTCCATCTTCCATGGTCCAAACACTTGATCCTTTCAATTTATCCCATTCCTTATCCTATAACGCAGGGCCTGTACCACCTGCATCAAAGGATATATCCATCTAAAAACTTTCCTTTTTTTACCTCCATCTTCCATGGTGCAACCACTTGATCCTTTCAATTTAGCCCATTCCTTATCCTATAATGCAGGGCTTGTACCACCTGCATCAAAGGATATATCCATCTAAAAACTTTCCTTTTTATTTTCTCCATCTTCCATGGTCCAACCACTTGATCCTTTCAATTTAGCCCATTCCTTATCCTCTGATGCAGGGCTTGTACCACCTGCATCAAAGGATATATCCATCTAAAAACCTTCCTTTTTTTCTCCATCTTCCATGGTCCAAACACTTGATCCTTTCAATTTATCCCATTCCTTATCCTATAACGCAGGGCCTGTACCACCTGCATCAAAGGATATATCCATCTAAAAACTTTCCTTTTTTTACCTCCATCTTCCATGGTGCAACCACTTGATCCTTTCAATTTAGCCCATTCCTTATCCTATAATGCAGGGCTTGTACCACCTGCATCAAAGGATATATCCATCTAAAAACCTTCCTTTTTTTTCTCCTTCTTCCATGGTTCAACCACTTGATCCTTTCAATTTAGCCCATTCCTTATCCTATAATGCAAGGCTTGTACCACCTGCATTAAAGGATATATCCATCTAAAAACCTTCCTTTTTTTCTCCCTCTTCCATGGTTCAACCACTTGATCCTTTCAATTTAACCCATTTCTTATCCTATAATGCAGGGCCTGTACCACCTGCATCAAAGGATATATCCATCTAAAAACTTTCCTTTTTATTTTCTCCATCTTCCATGGTCCAACCACTTGATCCTTTCAATTTAGCCCATCCCTTATCATATAATGCAGGGCTTGTACCACCTGCATCAAAGGATATATCCATCTAAAAACCTTCCTTTTTTTCTCCTTCTTCCATGGTTCAACCACTTGATCCTTTCAATTTAGCCCATTCCTTATCCTATAATGCAAGGCTTGTACCACCTGCATTAAAGGATATATCCATCTAAAAACCTTCCTTTTTTTCTCCATCTTCCATGGTTCAACCACTTGATCCTTTCAATTTAACCCATTTCTTATCCTATAATGCAGGGCCTGTACCACCTGCATCAAAGGATATATCCATCTAAAAACTTTCCTTTTTATTTTCTCCATCTTCCATGGTCCAACCACTTGATCCTTTCAATTTAGCCCATTCCTTATCCTATAATGCAAGGCTTGTACCACCTGCATTAAAGGATATATCCATCTAAAAACCTTCCTTTTTTTCTCCATCTTCCATGGTTCAACCACTTGATCCTTTCAATTTAACCCATTTCTTATCCTATAATGCAGGGCCTGTACCACCTGCATCAAAGGATATATCCATCTAAAAACTTTCCTTTTTATTTTCTCCATCTTCCATGGTCCAACCACTTGATCCTTTCAATTTAGCCCATTCCTTATCCTATAATGCAAGGCTTGTACCACCTGCATTAAAGGATATATCCATCTAAAAACCTTCCTTTTTTTCTCCATCTTCCATGGTCCAACCACTTGATCCTTTCAATTTAGCCCATTTCTTATCCTATAATGCAGGGTCTGTACCACCTGCATCAAAGGATATATCCATCTAAAAACCTTCCTTTTTTTTTCTCCATCCCTCATGGTCCAACAACTTGATCCTTTCATTTTAGCCCATTTCTTATCCTATAATGCAGTGCCTGTACCACCTGCATCAAAGGATATATCCATCTAAAAACTTTCCTTTTTTTTTCTCCATCCCTCATGGTCCAACAACTTGATCCTTTCAATTTAGCCCATTCCTTATCCTATAATGCAGGGCCTGTACCACCTGCATCAAAGGATATATCCATCTAAAAACCTTCCTTTTTTTTTCTCCATCCCTCATGGTGCAACAACTTGATCCTTTCATTTTAGCCCATTTCTTATCCTATAATGCAGGGCCTGTACCACCTGCATCAAAGGATATATCCATCTAAAAACCTTCCCTTTTTTTTCTCCATCCCTCATGGTCCAACAACTTGATCCTTTCAATTTAGCCCATTCCTTATCCTATAATGCAGGGCCTGTACCACCTGCATCAAAAGATATATCCATCTAAAAACCTTCCTTTTTTTTCTCCATCCCTCATGGTCCAACACCTTGATCCTTTCAATTTAGCCCATTCCTTATCCTATAATGCAGGGCCTGTAACACCTGCATCAAAGGATATATCCATCTAAAAACCTTCCTTTTTTTTTCTCCATCCCTTATGGTCCAACAACTTGATCCTTTCAATTTAGCCCATTCCTTATCCTATAATGCAGGGCCTGTACCACCTGCATCAAAGGATATATCCATCTAAAAACCTTCCTTTTTTTTTCTCCATCCCTCATGGTCCAACACCTTGATCCTTTCAATTTAGCCCATTCCTTATCCTATAATGCAGGGCCTGTACCACCTGCATCAAAGGATATATCCATCTAAAAACCTTCCTTTTTTTCTCCATCTTCCATGGTCCAACCACTTGATCCTTTCAATTTAGCCCATTCCTTATCCTATAATGCATGGCCTGTACCACCTGCATCAAAGGATATATCCATCTAAAAACCTTCCTTTTTTCTCCATCTTCCATGGTCCAACCACTTGATCCTTTCAATTTAGCCCATTTCTTATCCTATAATGCAGGGCCTGTACCACCTGCATCAAAGGATATATCCATCTAAAAACCTTCCTTTTTTTTCTCCATCCCTCATGGTCCAACCACTTGATCCTTTCAATTTAGCCCATTCCTTATCCTATAATGCAGGGCTTGTACCACCTGCATCAAAGGATATATCCATCTAAAAACCTTCCTTTTTTTTTCTCCATCTTCCATGGTCCAACCACTTGATCCTTTCAATTTAGCCCATTCCTTATCCTATAATGCAGGGCTTGTACCACCCGCATCAAATGATATATCCATCTAAAAACTTTCTTTTTTTTTCTCCATCTTCCATGGTCCAACCACTTGATCCTTTCAATTTAGCCCATTCCTTATCCTATAATGCAGGGCTTGTACCACCTGCATCAAAGGATATATCCATCTAAAAACCTTCCTTTTTTTTCTCCATCTTCCATAGTCCAACCACTTGATCCTTTCAATATAGCCCATTCCTTATCCTATAATGCAGGGCTTGTACCACCTGCATCACAGGATATATTTATCTAAAAACTTTCTTTTTTTTTTCTCCATCTTCCATGGTCCAACCTCTTGATCCTTTCAATTTAGCACATTCCATATCCTCTGATGCAGGTCTTGTACCACCTGCATGAAAGGATATATCCATCTAATAACTTTCCTTTTTTTTCTCCATCTTCCATGGTCCAACCACTTGATCCTTTCAATTTAGCCCATTCGTTATCCTATAATGCAGGGCTTGTACCACCTGCATCAAAGGATATATCCATCTAAAAACTTTCCTTTTTTTTTCTCCATCATCCATGGTCTAACCACTTGATCCTTTCAATTTAGCCCATTCCTTATCCTATAATGCAGGGCTTGTACCACCTGCATCAAAGGATATATCCATCTAAAAACTTTCCTTTTTTTTTCTCCATCTTCCATGGTCTAACCACTTGATCCTTTCAATTTAGCCCATTCCTTATCCTATAATGCAGGGCTTGTACCACCTGCATCAAAGGATATATCCATCTAATAACTTTCCTTTTTTTTCTCCATCTTCCATGGTCCAACCACTTGATCCTTTCAATTTAGCCCATTCGTTATCCTATAATGCAGGGCTTGTACCACCTGCATCAAAGGATATATCCATCTAAAAACTTTCCTTTTTTTTTCTCCATCTTCCATGGTCTAACCACTTGATCCTTTCAATTTAGCCCATTCCTTATCCTATAATGCAGGGCCTGTACCACCTGCATCAAATGATATATCCATCTAAAAACTTTCTTTTTTTTTCTCCATCTTCCATGGTCCAACCACTTGATCCTTTCAATTTAGCCCATTCGTTATCCTATAATGCAGGGCTTGTACCACCTGCATCAAAGGATATATCCATCTAAAAACTTTCCTTTTTTTTTCTCCATCTTCCATGGTCTAACCACTTGATCCTTTCAATTTAGCCCATTCCTTATCCTATAATGCAGGGCTTGTACCACCTGCATCAAAGGATATGTCCATCTAAAAACCTTCCTTTTTTTTCTCCATCTTCCATGGTCCAACCACTTGATCCTTTCAATTTAACACATTCCTTATCCTATAATGCAGGGCTTGTACCACCTGCATCAAAGGATATATTTATCTAAAAACTTTCCTTTTTTTTTCTCCATCTTCCATGGTCCAACCACTTGATCCTTTCAATTTAGCCCATTCCTTATCCTATAATGCAGGGCTTGTACCACCTGCATCAAAGGATATATCCATCTAAAAACCTTCCTTTTTTTCTCCATCTAACATGGTCCAACCACTTGATCCTTTCAATTTAGCCCATTCCTTATCCTATGATGCAGGGCCTGTACCACCTGCATCAAAGGATATATCCATCTAAAAACCTTCCTTTTTTTCTCCATCTTCCATTTTCCAACCACTCTATCCTTTCAATTTAGCCCATTCCTTATCCTATGATACAGGGCTTGTACCACCTGCATCAAAGGATATGTCATTCTAAAAACCTTCCTTTTTTTTCTCCATCTTCCATGGTCCAAACACTTTATCCTTTCAATTTACCCCATTCCTTATCCTATG
>NC_090728.1:72848678-72978678 GCF_036898095.1 Palaemon carinicauda
CTTGTACATAAGTGACCATTACTTTGTGCACACTAACATTGTGAAAGTGTTTCATACTTTGTATATATTATCTGTACTTTCATAGTGTGTTGTGATATATTAAAGATGAATTGTGAATGATATGGTCTTCATCACCTTCCTAATGATGATTTGTCCCTTTCCCAGTTACTAGCGGATTGTAGCAATGAAGAGAAAAAGATAATAAGAACAATAGAAAAAGTTGATTACAAAATTAACGCCACTGAGGCAGCAATCACTTTCAATAATAATAATAATAATAATAATAATAATAATAATAATAATAATAATAATAATAATAATAATAATAATAATAATAATAATAATAATAATAATAATAATAGTATATTGTTTGCAATTATAGATTTAGTAACGTCAATCTGTTTCCTAGAGGAAACCTCACTCAAGCCTCCAGCAGAAAGCAGCTCGAAGTAAATTAGGACATAATGAAGGGCGGATGTTGCTCTCTTCCACCAGAATGTCACCTCCCACAGATTTGCCGAGGAGCAGCGGCACTGCTGTTGCTGCCAGGTGACCCTAGCCCATGCCTGATCCTGATGGCTAAGCAAGCGGTCTTACCCTCTTGACCTGCAAAACGGATGGTCTCTGTAACGGTGCATGCCTGCACCTATGTTTGTGTGCGTGTATATATGCTTGACCATATGCTCATTTCATTTTCTCATAATCTTCATCGGATCTTTGAAATCTTGAAATATTTTAAATTTTCATTCATTTTTTTATATAAGATTTAAAGTAGCACTTGGATAGTAATTAATCATAATTCATGTTTTTCAAAATAATTCTAAAATTTTTCGTTTGAAAGAATCTGGAAAAAAATTTCTTTTATTCTGTAAATAGCTGTAATTTAATTTCTGAATATCCGAATATATTTGCATCTTAAAATTTTCACTACCATAGCCTTTATATCAAAGTGTAATTCCATCGTTTAACTAATGTAGTCCAGACGAAGAATCACGTAAAAGGTTGATTCGAAAGCTCTCTCTCTCTCTCTCTCTCTCTCTCTCTCTCTCTCTCTCTCTCTCTCTCTCTCTCTCTCTCTCTCTCTCTCACTGTTGCTAAAAAGGTCTTTCAGCAGGTAAACTACAAACAAAGCCCTATTTCTGATTATGATGAATATGACTGAATGAATGTTATCGATGAAAACTATTTCTATGTTGATAAAGTATCACATAAGTCCGTCAAATGTCCAATGCTAACTGAGGGAAAAAGCTGTAAATTTCACTTCAATAATGGAGCATCTGTTGATATACTCTCTCTCTCTCTCTCTCTCTCTCTCTCTCTCTCTCTCTCTCTCTCTCTCTCTCTCTCTCTCTCTCTCTCTCTCTCTCTCTCTCTCTCTCTCTTTTGCTGAAAAGTTTGAATCCTGTATAGGAACTCTCAAAATATGGAGCCAGATAACAGATCAACCCAAAGGAACTTGTTGGATGAAGAACTTTGCCCATTTGTCATATAATTCG
This sequence comes from Palaemon carinicauda, assembly GCF_036898095.1. Classification (NCBI taxonomy): domain Eukaryota; kingdom Metazoa; phylum Arthropoda; class Malacostraca; order Decapoda; family Palaemonidae; genus Palaemon; species Palaemon carinicauda. The sequence goes on from NC_090728.1 coordinate 72,850,175, forward strand.
ATAATAGGTTTCCCATACTGAGCCTGAAAATCAGTATTAAAATGGGCTTGGTGAAAGTACTGAATTAAACTTTGAGTCTGCATCTACAGTCAATCTTGGTGACTTTGAAGATGTATTATGCAACAAGCTTTGAGGACTGCCCAGTGTTCAGTATCCGAAGATCCAATCATCATCCCAACCCTGCATGATTGTCCACAGAAGAATTCCATTTGAAGTACATGCAAAACTGAAGAGAGAATTCTGGAGGCTGTGTCACCTAGGTGTGCTCACACTTATAGAAGAAACTACACTATGGGATACTCAGGTAGTGATAGTCTATAAAGGATCAAGGGATCTCACAATTTGTCTGGACCCTTACGAACTAAACAAGGTAAATACTCTGAGAAAGTTTCACACGTGCTACATGAGCTCAAAGATGTGCTACATGAGCTCCAAAAAGCAAAGTATTCACCAAAGCTGATCTCTCCTCAGAGCACTGGCATGTTGAGCTGTACAAGAAATCCAGTAAAATTATAATCTTCCAGACCTGCTTTGGGAGATATCAGTACTTGAGGCTCCCATTTGGCTTAGAAATTGATTGATTATTAGATATTATCTGCCATCATTATAGCGATGGTCGTTCATGCCTTGACTTGAAAATATCCACCGAGAAATTCTATTACCACCTGATCGACTCCTTAAAATGTTTGCTAGGAGTAATCTTCATCACTGGTGACGTCATCATGCATGGTAAACAAAAGGCAGAGCCTGTTTAAAGAAATCTAGGACTCTTAGAAAGATGTCAGGAACTTGCCATGACAATTAGAAAGAAGAAACTCAAACTTGGTAAAATTAGAATTTTCTTCATGGGGCACAGGGTGACTGACAAAGAGCTGCAGACAGATCTTGAGAAGATAAAAGCCATCACTGCTATGCCAGCACCTGAAATTTTATCAACACTAACATGATTCCTAGGCATGATCAACTATTTAAGCAAGTTCCTGTCCAATTTGTCTGATATTCTGGCAATCTTACATAATCTATGAAAAGGTATACTTCTTTCAGCTAGTCCTCTTTACAACAGACACATTCAATATGATCATCATACTCCCCAGTGAAGAACCAACTCCTGGTGTACTGCAACCCAACAAAAGAGTTCACCCTTATATGTGATGCAGCAGACTAAGACACTGATATGGCCATCTCCAAAGATGGCAAGCTGATAGCAAAAGGAAGTAGAGCCCTCTTGGATACAGAGACACACTACATCAAACTAGAAAAAGGAGTGGTTGTCATGACCTATAGTCCAGAAATATTTCCTCACCACACCTTTTGCCTTCACCTAGATATCATCACAACTAGTGGCCATATGCTCAAAACCACTATTCATGGCACTGAAACAACTGCAAAACTATTTCATAGGGTGCAGAAATACCAGTACAACCTTGGCTTATACCCTCTCCAGAGCTGTAATCTCCAAACCTTTCAAAGAAGAACTGGTGAATGACATCAAGGTACAGCTAATGAGCAAGGACCATCTACAGTGAGTTTGCAAAGCAATAAGCAGAGATCAAGCTCTTAACATCTGTAATAAATCATAAAAAGACGATGGCCAGGCAATAAGCAAGTTGTCTCGGAAATCCTATGACCCTATTGTCACTTCCCTGTTGAATTGATTAAACAGCATAGCATTACTTTTAGGGGTGACATAGTTGCGCTTCCTAAAGAGATGAGGAGAGAAATTAAAAGAAATATTCTTACTGGATATTTGGGCATAAACTTCTGTTAGAGAGGGGCCATAGATGTTCTCTACTGACCAAGAATGGAATTAGAACTCTGAGAATACATAACGTTCGGTGGAACATGTGTCACATACCCAAAAAAGTAGTACATTGAACAAAATACCATAACCGAAGTACCCTGACTCCCATGGAGAAAAGTTGTAACTGACATGTTCACCTATATTGGCTGTGGATATTTGGTTGTTGTGGATTACCATAGGTACTTTATTAAGGTAAACACACTGATGTCCATAACATTGGAGAGTATCATGAAGCTGAAGGCCCCCTTTATCCATCAGGACATTCCACCTCTAGTGAGTGACTAAAGGCCCAAATTAATATCAGCAGCTTTCAGAGACTTCACTAGAAAGTGGAATTTTTACCATAAGACCATACGTCCTGGGAATATCCAAGCAAATGGTGCTGATGAGAATGCTGTAAAAAATGACAAAGAAGCTACTAAAGAAGTTTCAAGCTTCTGATCAAGGTTCATATCTGGTAATACTTAATCACAGAAGCACTAGAATCAAGCCCTGCCTACCATTGTCTACAAAGAAAAGTACAGGAAACCATCCCCACGGCTCAAAAACACTTCAAATCATAGCATGTGAGCCACGATGAGGAGGTCAAATACAAGAAATTATTAGGTTCAACATGCACCAATCCTTTTCAATAGGAGACAATGTGCAAAAGCAGTCAATCAGCCAATCTAGAGAATGGCAGAAAACCTGGGTCACCAAGCAGCTCTTTTCAGTCATTCAAGGTATCAACAGGTAAGAGCTCATACCACCAAACCAGAGTTTACCCTCTGCAAGACACTTCCTTCAATACATTCAATACCACCAAAGCTACTGCGCTGTCGCATAAACCAAGAAGAGGAGGCTCCACATCCCATTACAGTGAGGACAACAGATAACATGAATACAATGCCTTGCACAATTTCTAAGAACACATCACAGCCACCATCTCCCCTGGACCAAAAGAACCATACCTTACAAGGTCTGGCTGGGTTGTAAAAATCAAACAGAGATATTGAAAATAGCCATATGATTGTCTCTTATTTTTCTACATCAAATTGTCGCAATGATTTTATTTCACCTGCTGCTGGCATATCAAACTCATAGTTTATAGGTTGATTGCATTTCAATTGGTGCTAAAATGCTAAGTAGACTATTATGAGGTACTGTTTACAAGTATTACTAAATACCATATTAGTAAGCCAACACTCTAGAATAAAATTATTAATAAATAAGTTATAAACAAGTTTTTCATCTATCTACTAGGGCATCAACGAACAGGTAAAAAACAGAAGGGTATAAAACTGCAAGGAAAAAAAAAGAGAAATCGATTTAGATTAATTGAATCTAGGTTTGAGTTTTCAGTAAGGTCGGTTGAAAACTGACGGTCACAAAAGTAAACCTGATTTCGAGCAGAACCCTAAAGACGAATTCTGAAAGATATAATTCTATGTCCAAATGTAAATCTAGAAACGGAAAAGAAAGAGGTGATGATGCGTGATGTTTATCATCATAATAAGTCTGCCAATATAGAAATTGACATTAGTGATGAAATAAAATGCAATGGCTCAAACCTGATTTTATAAATAAAGTGCGACTAGCAAAGAAAGAACAGGAAATTATGGAGGCAAAAAATACACAATAGTTATAGGGGAACATGAAGCGAGAATTGTTGAGTTAGAGAACCAAATTAGGAATGTCGCTGTCGACTCAGCGAATTCTAGCCAGTTTACTGACCCAAAAGTAGATAACACACAGAGAAAGTTGATCATTTAACGAAGTGTTGAATCAATTAAAATGTCATTGCAAAATGTGATAGCCCTAAAATATGAGAGAATGCCCTATGCTGACAAAGTTAAGGAAACGTCTATTGGCAATATAGTCCATGTAAGATTAAACTCAAATCAGACAAAAGAAATGAGATTGAAAAGAAACTCAAAGACATATCAATTATCGATACAAGATATACATTAAATGGAAATGTTATAAATTTCACAGATTATATACGAGGCAGTCAATGAGATTGAGACAAAAAGATAGGAAAAGTAAAACCAAAAAGTAATGAATGCTGTACAGTGATGAAGATGATGCGGCAGGTGCTTTAGTTGATAAGAATCTTTATTTGCAATTAATTCAAAATATAAAGATTTTTAGCCTCTTATTCAAGAATTTGACGTTGGTTATGACTGCCCACTTATTACTGAAATGTGAGCCTGAAATTCGAAAAGGTATTCATGAAAGTGGAGACAATGGAATGTTACGATGAGACACGTACATCATACCTGGTAGGTAGGTAACTTGTGATCACCTGCATCTACTGTCAAGGGTATGGACAGCTTGAAAAGGATTGTAAGTTCAAGACAGAGGATAAAGTCTCCGGAATACTAAGAAATGTAATCTTCATGGAACAAATTCTATAAACAGTCCTAATGTGAAAAATAAAATCATGCGATGAATTCGAGAAACTGTAAAGCTTTGGATATGAAATTGATGAGAGTTGCGGCAATTATGAATCATAGATACTAAGGGTGCAGCTATGTTAATATTCAATCTGTTAGAAATAAAACGATGTAAATCAGAGATTTCATGAATGGAAAGTGTTTTGACATATCAGTGACTAGCATATGAGGGCCCGTTGGGTTACCTTATTATCTAAATGTGTGGTATTTTTAGGAACACAGCTAAGTGATGAAACAGCCACCCAATTTGAATAACAAAAAGGATAAATTCTAATTCACAATTGCTATACAACTTTGTATTCATTCGCGTTTTCATTTCAGTATCGATAACATTTATTATAACATTTCTACAACCGACGTGATAGCGAATTCTTTTGCAAAGCATCAATTTCCTTGAGAAGAGATAAACAATGATTAGGAATACATCATAAATCATTTCAAGATTTGACAACTACAAAATTTCTCTGTACACAATATTACTAGTTTTTCATTTCATCGAGAAAATAAACATGACGACATTATTAGTATTAATATTATTACTAGCTAAGCCACAACGCTAGATGGAAAAACAGGATGATGAAAGCCCAAGAACTTCAACAAGGAAAATAGCCCAATGAGGAAAGTAAATAAGGAAACATATAGAATAGTGTGCCTGAGTGTACCCTCAAGCAATAAAACTCTACCCAAAGACAGTGGAAGGCCATGGTACAGAGGCTATGGCACAACCCAAGACTAGGGAACAATGGTTTGATTATTGGAGTGACCTTCTCCTAGAGGAGCTGCTTATCCTAGCTAAGAGTCTCTTCTACCTTCACCAAGTGTACAGTAGCCACTGAACAATTACAGAGCAGTAGTTAACCCCTTAATTGAAGAAGAATTTTTCGGTTATCTTAGTTGTCAAGTGTGAGGAAAAAGAAGAATGTGTAAAGAATAGGCCAGACTATTTGGTGTATGTTTAGACAACGGAAAAAAGAGCCGTAACCAGAGATGGATTCAATGTAATACTATCTGGCCAGTCAAAGGACCCAATAACTCTCTAGCGGTAGTGGTTGTCATGACCTATAGTCATGTTCTAGTAGAACCAACTCTAGAACACGCCACATACAGCTGACCAAGAGAAAAACCGGAATCAGAGATCTAAACCAACACATTTCATGGTCTGACCCTGAGTTTTGTAAACTATCGTAGAAAATTTCAAATTGATAGAAAACTGGAGATGTGTAAAATTGAATGGTAAATCAGATGGAACTAGAACGGGCACTCGGTAGAGCACATACCTTCGCCAATATCATGTTATATTTTTCAAGATAGGCAACTGAAATATGCACATTTTGGCAGTATTTTCATACAAATCTGATAAAAATTAAGCAAGATGTAGCAAAAAGTCGTTCTTGACCTTTTTGTTACCGTCATCTTGAGCTTTGATCCAATAACTTCCAAAATCTAATGAAATTTTCCTTGGACTATGGCCAATTAAATCAAATATTTTTTGAGTTATGCTAATCATAAAGATGCAAACAGACATACAAACAAATAAATACACAAACAAGGGTAATAACATCACTATATCATGTTGTATATCATAAGAAAGCCAATTGGATTATCCACCTTTGGCATTAGTTTCATACAGATCAGATAAAAATTTATCTTGATAGAGCAAAAAAACGTTTTTGGCCCTGCATTACCTTGACCTTGACCTTTGATCCAAGCACTTCCAAAGTCTAATCAAATTATTCTTGGCTCATGGCCAATCATATCACCAAATTTTATGAGACTCGGTCAAATAGTTTTTGAGTTATGTGAATCAGAAACACACAGTCAGACATGCAAGCCTATCAAAACATAACCTTCCCAACGAAGTTGGGAAAGGTAATAAGAAGAATTCTAAGAATATGTACATTTTCTTCTTGAAATTTACCATTCATCATGGTTGCTTCAATGACATATGTCATTATTTTTACAACTGACAATCTTGTTCCATTGCACAAACAATCTCGGTGACTCTAAATTTCTTAATGAAATTATAGGAGATCCAGGCTTTGGATGAAGCAAGTGTAGGAGGAGTAGTCTTGGTGGATTGAGAGAATCCAAGAATTCGGCGTGATATTGCACAGCCTCTCCATCATTCAAAACTGAATCATTGGATGAATAGGTATTTCAACAATGATCTTTTAAATGGGTTCTATCTCTAAACATGAACTTGTCATGATGTATATAATGATCTCAATCACTTATCTATTTTAAGTTTACCACACCTGAACGTCATGTCGTGGTTGCCAAATATTTCTTCCAAGATGCAAATATTGATTTTTTTTTCTTTTTTTTTTTGTGTGTGTGTCCTATATAATAAGTGGGATTCTCGAGGCCATGTTTCACATATTTTTGAGTGCATAAAAGTAATAGTCTGAGCAGCAAATGTTGATAAACAGACACACTTTCTGCTTCATTTATATAGATAAAGGGAACATGATTAAATGATTTTGACACGGGCTAACATAGCTGAAATGACCTACACGTGCTTTCTTTCATATTTCAGTTGTTTAGGGTAGGCTGGGAGGTTCTCAAAGGCTATTCTCATTTCAGGACACTAAAATGGGCTAATGTAACATTTTTCTAATATATTAAAACCAAATTTTACACATCAAAATAGAAATGTATATTACAGAAGTTTAAATAACTCCGGGAGCAAATGCAAATGTTTTGTTGAGAAATTTAGTATGAGCATTCAGATGATGGACATGGCAACAACGAAACTGATTATTTGTTGAGATTTCAGTCGTTGAATAGATGTTGCATCAACTCGTGATGCATCTGTCTTTGATGAACCTCTGGAATCTTATGAATTGGTTAATAATGTTGATTGTGCAACAATTTTGACTAGATATACGTTGGATTCTGTTTTAAGTGATGGAATTGATGATATTGTAAGACATAATATTGCGGAGAAGTGCACTATTTCTCTAGGGCATAACCTTAAAACCTTCATATCTGCAAAAGTTAGTACAGCGTACAAATTATGGAGCCTGAAGTTTAACCCTAACATAACTCAAAGTATGAATGTAAATAGGTCGAGGACAGTGGCTCTTCAGAATCCAGATCTTTATATTGACAATGTATCTCTTATCATAAACAACTTACTTAAACTTATAGGTGTGATATTTGATTGTGAATTTATTTTTGAGGAAAATATCTGGCCTGTATCTTCTTAAAATGCACACACAAAAAATGTACATATTTTGAAAGTTTTACTTTTATCACCGTCTACTTTAGAATTAGTTGGGAGAATACCTTGTTATCAGTTTTAACAACCTACTATCGAATTTTAAATTTTTCTTCAGTCTTATACTTCGCCATCTCTCTGCTAGGGTTTTGCAACACTTACACTCTTATATAGGCTACTGTTTTCTTAATTTGCATAATTTTGGAAAGGAAATAAATGATCCATATTGTATTCTTTATCTTTGCACAGGTCATAAACATCATCTACTGTATGTATGTTACCTTGAAGCTTGTTAACCTTCCTTTCATGACTAGGATGGCCTTATCCATAAGAATTTCTGTAATATAAGACTGTGGGCTATTCCATTCTATAAATCTCAATATTTTCATCCTTTTCTTCATTTGTTTCCAAAATCTTTTCCTGAATTCTTCACTAACTGTAGAATCTAGGAGATGGCCAGTAGATTATTTTAAAAAACCATGTAATTCCAGAACATGTCACACTCCAAGAATGAAATAAAGAATAATTGAAATGGGTGACGACCATGTAAAAAAAATGACCAACTGAACAAATCGTAGGAATAAAAAGTATGAAATTATCATGGAAGTGTACAATAAATATATCCGGGAAAATCTGTGAGCCGCTATAAGATTCATTAGAAAATAATAAGAGAAGCTGAAAAGTTTAAATGTATAGAAATCATTAAATCATAGGATGGAATGAAGCACTGATAGTCAATAAAATGAATGAAAAAGATATAGCAGCCATTAAGTGCCCTGCAAGAACAACAGAAAACATAGAGATTGAGGGAAAAGTAAGACAAGGAACTATTATGAACCCAAGCTATGTAACATAGTGACTGACAAAGTGGATAGCATTAATAGAAAAAAATATAACGTTGATAAGGATTATGGAAATTGAATCATTGGTATTTGGAAATGATATTATGTTTCCCGCAGGAAGGAGTAAAATGTGCTACAAGTAACTGTCATAGTTTGGAGATCTTAAAGAAGTTCACAGTCAATATCAATCCCAAAAAATCTAGTGCATTAACGATTAACAGAAGAAAGAATAAGAAAGAAGAGATTTAAACAAAAAGGAAGATTTGGCCAGTGAGTTTAGTTAATGAATATAAGTATCCGGGAGAATGGTACACTGAGAAATACGAAAATATGGCGATATGAGAAAAGTAGGAAAATGGCATTAGAAGTGCGAGAGAAAATATATGAAGCAGTAGTTGTACCAGCAATATGTGCTTAAGTGGAGACCTGGAGTGAAATGAGACATAAAGATATGAAAGAGCTAGAAAACATTCAATATAGGAGGATAAGAAATATGTGTGAACAACTAGCAAATACTCCACTAGCAAGTACTCCATATCTTAAAGAAGTTCACAGTCAATATCAATCCCAAAAAATCTAGTGCATTAACGATTAACAGAAAAAAGAATAAGAAAGAAGAGATTTAAACAAAAAGGAAGATTTGGCCAGTGAGTTTAGTTAATGAATATAAGTATCCGGGAGAATGGTACACTGAGAAATACGAAAATATGGCGATATGAGAAAAGTAGGAAAATGGCATTAGAAGTGCGAGAGAAAATATATGAAGCAGTAGTTGTACCAGCAATATGTGCTTAAGTGGAGACCTGGAGTGAAATGAGACAAAGATATGAAAGAGCTAGAAAACATTCAATATAGGAGGATAAGAAATATGTGTGAACAACTAGCAAATACTCCCCTAGCAAGTACTCCATATTGGGGCATCCGTGCAGAAAAAGGAATATGGCCAGTGTCTTGCAGAATGGAAAGTGCTGGAGTAGCATCATTGATGAAATTTGTTGTAAATGTGGTATGGAAATAGAAGAAACAAGAAGTTTGGGGAAAAGAGCCTGGAAAAAGAAATTAAGAAAATAATTCCAGGTTATAGGTTCTTCGTTGCTTCCACCACAGCACAATGATTGTGGGCACACTACTAGAAGTGAATATCAAAGCGCTGCAATCCGCAGAATATTCATTGCCATTAGTTACCTCCTACACAGACAGCGCAGTTTGCATACTTTTATTTCTAACTTCCAGGGCCTGTCTAATATATCGGGCAACATATTTAGCTGGTGTTTCTAAATTCTTAATTCTATGCCATGCCTCTAAATTTTCTTAATTCAATACAGCAAAACACATGCCCCGTAGTATCATATGCTTCACTACACAATACTTAAATCCTATCCTTTTCATTCCTCTTTCTATAATTTTCTTTTAATTCTATCATATTTAACCTTGTTTTCATAACTATTACTGCTTCCTTCCTGTTAAGTTCTCCTATGTCGTCTCTTCTGCCATTACTATTCACAAACCTCAGTTTGGTCATTTCTGTTTTCTTTTCTTCTATTTTTCTTTTTCTTTTTTTTCATTTGCCACTTTACTTTTTATTTATTACTTGAGTTCTTGCTTTTTATACTTTTTTTTCAATTTTGATATTTTTTTTTCTATAGGACTTTTCCCCCATCATTCCCCATATGGTTCCCTTAGTTGGTCTTCCACTATCACCTTAAAAGTCGTTTATCATCTGATGTTATGTTATTATTAAACAGCATTACCTTTTTATACTCCATTCTATTTTCAACCAGCCATAGTCTTGTTTCTGCTATTAACCCTTAATAAGGTGTGGTTGTAACCTGCTCAAACATTCCTCTCAAGATCTTGTACTGTATCCCCTCTAGTTCTTTCATTTCTTTTTCTTTTATTACACATCATGTCTCAATATTTGCAAAATATTATAGGTATTACTACTGTTTCGTAAATCTGTATTCTCACTAGAAATGCCAAATCTCCTGCTCTGTTACTGTCTCTATACTTCCCAAAGTCTTGCATCAATGAATTCTATCTTTGCTTCCTATGGTAAGACCAAGGTTTCCCCTTTAGCCAAGGAGGAGCATGGCCAGAAATTTGGTTTCGTTCACCCCATGATACACCAAAGGTTAGACTTCATTTTCTGTTAGGGGCTTAACTGAGGAATATTTTCAGCCTGGATGTACAGTGAAATTGCGGTATCACTTAATTTTAACAGACCGATTTGTATAACAGTTCAAAGCGGAAATCATGACAAGAGTTGATTGTGAATCAAGTTTTTACTATATAAGTGTAAATGGGGTATTCATTTGAAAGCTATTAATTTCAGCTTTTTATCAAGCACAATTTCAATTCCGTAAAATAAAAAAAAAAAATCCCATAATTGGTGATGAAAGCAAGCTATTTTAAAAGTGTCGATAGACCCAATGGTCAATATCCTTCATTTTCATTTTAACATTTATCATATTTTAAAAAAATATAACAAGATTAGATGAAAAATGGTATTCATATGAAAGCTTATCAAATCGGTTGTCCAATAATCTCCCTAATCACTCAGTAAGATAAAAACTTTCCTACAATTGGTGCTGAAAGATAAGTAATTTGAAAACATCAGTGGATTTGAAAATCTGCTATATCACAGTCCTCATATCATCTTATGCAATATACCTCAATATATCAAAAATTAGAAAAAAAAGTGTTTTCTGGGCCATAAAATTAAATTTAGATATGATATTGATAAATGTAATAAAAACAAGTTTATTTCATAATTGTATTCATATACTATTTAGTGATATAATATATCTTATTTTATATTTAAAAATAAAAAAACCTAAGAACTGAAATTTATGTGAAAGCATATAACAATAATTTTTTTAGTATTTTGTTATAGGCAATGACTTATGAAGTATTTTGTTATAGGCAATGACTTATGAAGGTATCCTCTCTCAGAATCCTATAACATTTATTATTGAAAATATATCTTATCTCAGTTAAACTTATGAAAATAAAATGTAATTGATTAGCCTTATATAGTGACAACATAAACTCACATCATGTTAACTTGATATTCATATATGGAGGCTAATGTTCATTTCAAACTGAAAAGTTATTTCAATTCTTACATATTAGGTTCATTCATCATCATCAGATTCACTATCACTTATTTGACGAGATTTAAATGCATTGAAGCAATCGTCCTCACATCACTCCGCATTCTCTACAGGTATACACATAATAAAACATTAAATTGCATTATAGCGCACCGTGCCGGTTGACGCCAGGTATATTTTCCCATGAATCATATTTTTAGAAAACAATATAGATGTAACATCACATATTCTAATAACTTCTAGAAACTTCTGTACTGATATAGCAGTGCATATTTAAAACAAAATGAACAAACTTTCAAATTAACATATAAGCCTCCTCTGCCGCCCAGGAAAAACCATAGATAAAAAACAAAATCTCAAGCTTTGAAAAAACTATGGAAACCTGTGTATCCACGGCAATAATGCAGAGTAAGCCAAATTTGAGTGGTGGAACCTCACTCTTGTACTACTAATAAATAATAATGATAATAATATTAATAATAAATTCGACTTGCTCGGGCTAGCGTGCGCTAGAAAGTGACCACTTACTAAATACCTCTTCAAACATCGAATACGTTTCACCCAACACTAAATTCTCATTGGCCACTGCCTACATAACAACTGAACTTAAGTAACAAGACACTTAAGATCTGCTTACATGTCGTTAGGACAATTATTTTTCGCTATACTTCGTAACGCGAAAAAATTCTAGTCCTCACTTCACTCCGCATTCTCTACAGGTATACACATAATAAAACATTAAATTGCATTATAGCGCACCGTGCCGGTTGACCCTAGATAATACCAAAGAAAGGGAGAGAAGGAAAGAAATGGAGAGAAAGAAATAAATGTTCCGAGTGAATGATTTACACATTTAACCTCTTTTTGAAGCCTTTGACAAACATGTTTACTTGAAACAGACTACCAACACTCATGTCTTTGAAGACACCTATCAATATTGACGTTATCGTTTGCAATGTTTGAACTTTTAGCCACAGTTTTAACAAAAAATTCTGTTTGGTTACATTACAGGAGCTTTTAAAAAACTTCTTAAAGATAAATTGATCAAAGGACAAAATCATTCCAGCTTCCTCTGTATCATGCAAAATACATCAAATATGGAAAAGCATTTGTGACAACTTCAGATATCAAAAACTTCACAGTATTGGTGATTTTTCATTTTTTTCTGTTCAACTAAGAAATCTTTAAATTACGATAAACTTAATTCCCCAAATCTCAGATAAGAAAACTTTAATGATCTATCAAAATAATAAAGAAGTTTTTCAATATAGGAAAATATAAACCGCGCAGATTCTGCAACACCTGATTATCAAAAAGATACTTTGTATACTCCGATCTACCAGCTTAATGTTTCACAGGTGCTTGCAAAGATTTAACAAGTGAATTTTCCGTTGCATCTATGTAACCCCTCATTTCCTGCATCCACATTATGGCATAAATAGTTTGATCACTGGAGATTACTAAAGCACCGGAATCTAATAAAAGCGTGATAAATAAAGCAACATACAATGGCATTTCGCTTTGCTCGTGACCATTATTGTAAGTTTCTCTTTGTTGAAAGACAAGTTTGTAGGCCTTGTCGGTGCTGTCATTCATCGATGATAGAAGATGCCCATGACAACTGAGGTCCCCCAATTTCCTGTCCAAATTAGATGCCACCGTCAAAGACGACTGCTGGCATTTCATTGCATTCACGATCCTGGAAAGCAGATTCCAAAAATAAAACATTGTACATATAGGCTTATAATTTCAAAAAACTTTACCTTCTATATCAAAGTTAAATTTCAGCGAAAAATTTCCCATTTTTTTTTTTTTTTTTTATCTTTGCCGTGTGTAATAAACCTTTTGTTACGTAAACACTCAAAGTTCAACAATAAAGTTTCCCTCGATAATATCAAAAGTCAAGATGGAGAGGACTTTCACTCTGGAATATTCTACTTAAGTGAAGAATTTTTACCTCCATTTTATTAATAACCTTTGGTATAGAGCACCAAACCTCAAGTTAAAACATCAATTCCCTCTGTACCGGGACACCAATATTAGAGATTAAAAACCTCAACATATTTTTAAAAGTGGCAAAACAGTCTTAAGAATGAATAACTCTCACAAGTCCCTAACTCTGAAAAATGTAAGCAAGAATTGACCATTCATCCATGTTAGTTGACAACACTTCAAAAAATACGCTCTTTTGTACTCTTTCTGGGCCAACATACATTGATGACCTGAACAGTGTATTCAGTACAAGTTTAAATTCTTTGGTTTTCTATGATTTCTAAATCTGGCTTTTTGCTACCTACTTGCATTAAAATCAAAAATTTTTTGTTATCTGGAACAACGTTCAAACATTGTCAAAGTACTTTACATAATTCTGTCGACTGCCTCCTGCTCCTTCATGTTTAATTTTTAAGATTCATTTGCTGTCCAGTTTCCAACCAAACTTTTCATGATAAAAAAAAATCGCTGTATTCATCGCTAAAAACTTCAAAATTACTCCAAACCTACTACTGAGGTGTCACAACTTATAAATTTCCCAACACCAGAGGCGTCACAATATAACTTAAATCTGAGGAGTCACAATATAGCGGTAAATTTCCTATGTCTGAAGCGTCGCAATATAGCTGTAAATTTCCTATGAGGCGTCGCAATATATTGATAAGATTGCCTACATCCGAGGCTTCGCAATGTGATAAATTGCCTACATCTGATGCGTCACAATATAGTAATAAACTGCCTACATCTGATGCGCCTACATCTGATGCGTCACAATATAGTAATAAACTGCCTACATCTGATGCGCCTACATCTGAGGCGTCACAATATAGTGCTAAACTGCCTACACCTGAGGCGTCACAATATAGTGCTAAACTGCCTACACCTGAGGCGTCACAATATAGTGCTAAACTGCCTACACCTGAGGCGTCACAATATAGTGCTAAACTGCCTACACCTGAGGCGTCACAATATAGTGCTAAACTGCCTACACCTGAGGCGTCACAATATAGTGCTAAACTGCCTACACCTGAGGCGTCACAATATAGTGCTAAACTGCCTACACCTGAGGCGTCACAATATAGTGATAAACTGCCTACATCTTAGGCATCACAATGAAGTAATAGGTTAAATAAGTCTGATGCAAGTATATAGTTAAAGTAACGACCAAAATAAAAAGAATGAATTTCTGCGTCAAAACGTGATCTCAAGTAGAGCATCTGATATTTCTCCATTAAGTTCTCAACTAGCTTTGCCAAATTGGTAAAAATACAGAAATACTTTACCGTTGTCATTTTTACAATACCTCTCACGACAAATTTCGTGGAAATTATGTAACGGACAATTCTGTCCAAAAGATATTCGTTAAAAAACATTTTTGTTAATTCAGAAGGTTTGGCATCTAAACAAGGTCTTTAACGACATAGTTAATCCTTATACTGTAGTTACGAAATTTGCCTTCAGTATTCGTCCACTGTAAACCTTTCCAAATACAATTTAGAGTCTGAAAACCAATTATACTTTCTTGTAAATAAATCCAAATCTTGAAGCTTTTTAAAGTAAATAACTAGCATCCAATGCCCCTTCAAAACAACCATCCGCAGCTATGCTATCATCTAAAAATACTTCAATTTTCACTTCCATAGATCTCCAATATCTAACAGACTTAAGAACTTTAGTAAAGATGTACCGCCGCTTTCAAAAATATCTAAAGATAATCCATTATAAAAACTTTTTAAATTTTTCCCCAATGAAAAAGATATTGGCAACGTTTTAATAGATTTCTATGCGATAAGCAGACGGTAGACTGATTAAATCCTTAAAAAGTTTGTAATAAAAAACCAGCCTTTGCTTACCATTTCCATTCTTGGTCACCGTCAAAGGAATTATTTCTTAGTTTTTCTGATACCAGTGTCACCCATTCTCTTTTAAAAAATTCTGATTCGCCCCTTTCTGACCTATTGTTACCCAATCCAACAACCACAGTAACGGTTTTGAAATGGAATTTTGTGATTGCCCTTTTAGACGTCAATGACTATCTTACCGGACCCAATCTAATTCTGTTCAATGTATTGTGAATAACAACAATCAACAGGCGATTAAAAATAATAAAATAAAATAAACACAATGTTCCAATTTCCTTGTACCAACTGCTAAGTATACAAAATAAAAACAGCTATATTTTCACTTATCTTTTCGACGTCTTTCTTGGTACATTCCCGGATCCAATGTCAAATCTCGGCCTTTATTGAGCTCTAGAGCTCTTCCGTCAAAGTTGATATGAATCCACACTTTCCCTCGATCTTTAACAAGCTTGACACTTTCGGCGATGCTGCTCTTTGCGTACTAACTCGTTTCTGCAGCAGTTTTAGATGTTCCTTGTCCTCCAAATTGATAAACAATCGCATCTAATGCTAACATTTTCGTATCAATTTCCTCAAAATAACGCGATGCTCATTCAAATGGTTTTCCATTATACTTTAATGAGGTGCGGATACTTGTTGAATATTCTGCTGGAAATCGGATAATATATTGTCCATCACTTCTTGAAACAGTTTCAGCATTCTGATTGCTAGCGTGAAAACACTATTCACATCTGGATCTGGAGCTGTATTTGACCCTGCCTGGCGTCCTGGCTAATAAATTCGACTTGCTCGGGCTAACGTGCGCTAGAAAGTGACCACTTACTAAATACCTCTTCAAACATCGAATACGTTTCACCCAACACTAAATTTTCATTGGTCACTGCCTACATAACAACTGAACTTAAGTAACAAGACACTTAAGATCTGCTTACATGTCGTTAGGACAATTATTTTTCGCTATACTTCCTTCGTAACGCGAAAAAATTCTATTCTCCTCTCATACACAAGCAAGCCTCAGTGCATGACATCCCGTGTACTAAACACTGACAAAGATTTCTTTTGCGTCGAACTTTATGACATTTACATACAACTAAATTAATGAGACCTTTTGGAGCTGTCTCCCTTGTTATCAGTGCAGGTTAAAGTTTCCCATGTTTCAAAATCCATCCAGAAACAGTAGGTGATGGCAACATTTGGAGTTTCTGAAGTGATCTTTTCCATACAAGCACTTGGTAATTAGCCCTCCGGATATGAAGCAGTAGACTGTCAGTTGTTGGTGGCAAATTCTTATTTCGTTTGTTTTTCTGACAAAATTACCAATGTCGAATATAATTAGTAGTTACACCTGTTGTGGGTTAGTTGCATATTCAGAGCAAATGAATTTTTCACATGTTTGAATTACTGGTTCAGAAGGATTTTCACAATTGCCAAGGAGAGACAGACCTTGCTAAAAATTAGAATTTTTTTATCAGTAAGTCAACTGCTCTATTATTGCCCAAACTAAAAATGTGCTTGTACTACCACTACCAGTCACTGCTTGAAAATCAAGAAGTGCATTGCACAAGCCAATACCAAGGTTTTCAGTGATCTCATTGATGAAAATATAACGATGCTTGTTCTTCACCCCAGTTTCAAACCATAGTTTTCTACATCCAATCTCACTACAAAAGTAGGTACACGGAATAAGAACATCTGTGTCATGTGACCAAGGCTGGCGTACGGTACGGTACGGTACGGAGTACGGTACGGTACGGTTGATATTTAGCCTATAAGTACGGTACGGAATTACGGTACGGTAATTTTACCAAGGTACGGTACGGTACGGTTCAGGTACGAAAAAAATGGGCAAATTCCGTACCGTACCTTACCTTAGGCTTGGATATCTATCACTTCGCAACTATTGTTAATGCATATTTGGACACCAGCAAGTGACTGGACTAAAAAATATTTCACTTGTAGAATACTAAGGTATTTTATATTTCACTTTGTAATATACTATGCATGTGTTAATTCCTTAATTAACTGTGATGTCTTGTGTCTAATTCTTGAAGTAATACCAACAAAAGTTTGAAGCATCACAAATATAATCCTATATTGTGTTCGGAAGAGTCGTCCCCCAGAAAAGCCTTATGAAGGATGATATAATAGATGCCATTATGTTTCTAAGATGCAATACATAATCAATTTGAACTCTTATGTTTGGTTAAAAGAAGTTCCTATTGGAAGGTATTTTCCTATAGCCTAGGCTACAAGCTTTATTTTATTAATGTCGAGAAAAAAGATTTAGTTTATTTTATTACATTTCAACTTTAGTTTATGAATGTTGAGAAAAATATTTAGTTTATTTTCTTACATCGTAACTTAAGTTTATCAATGTCGAGAAAAAAATATTTATTTTATTCTATTACATCGTAACTTTTGAATGTTGAGAAAAAAATTAGTTTATTTTATTACATGGTAACATCAGGCAATGCTTTTAAGTTCTATTAATGGTTAGATTATTTTATATTTTTTTTTTTCATAATAAAATCCTTAAAAGAGGAAGTGATGGTTTCAACAATATTATTATTATTATCCAAAGAGTCATAATACTGGGAAATATTTTGAATAATATTTCATACACTATATTTCATGTACTAAATATACGGTATAGTTTCATGGCAAAACATGTTTTATGAATCCCAAAGTGAATACTCTTGGTCTTGTATTAAAAACAAAGGAACAGTATTAAATATTACTAAAAATATCCTTAGCAGCAGCAGCCATATTAGTACGGTACGGAATAACGGTACGGTATTTTTTCCGTACTGTACGGTACGGAAAAATTATTGATAGTACGGTACGAAATTGCGGTACGGTATTTTAGCCAGGTACGGAGTACGGAAAAACATTCCGTACCGTACCGTACTACCAGCCTTGCATGTGACTGAACTATAATTTGTTTGTACCAGGCAGCAGCACATTTTGCATGTAAAATAAGTCTGGTATCAGCTTCTTCATAATCTGCTTTAAGTTTAGGCACAGTTTCTATATGTCTACTTGTAATCATCACAGCTTTTGTTCCTGTGTCAAAACCTCCTGCAAGAATCATTTGATGGCCAGGTTTTATGCGTTCAGCTAACTCGCATCATTGCTTACAAAGGAATGCTGTCAAATCTGTCTTGTTCTTAGGATTCCATATGTATTTGCTCCATAGCTTTGGAATGGGTGTTTGATGGCCTTGAATTATATATTCATGTGAAGTAGCTGAATTTCTTCGAAGCCGTACACCTTCTTGGATGGACTCTTCTCTATTCTATCAGTCAAAAACAGCATCTACGCGAGTACATTCATGATGCCCAAGTTGAGCAGTTATCACTACAAAGATTCTGTCTGATAATTGACCAAATGTGTTAAATTTCTTATCACCAGATCTTATTTTCTGAATAACAGACATTGAATTTATGAGAAATGCAGTATTTTCCCCTTCTGTATAGGCCAGTGTTGAGTTTGCATGATTTCTTTTTTCCTAGCTCAGCCATACGGCCACTCATTACACCTTTTCTTAGAGTTCCGTCCGCATGAGCCCATGCAAAAGGTATAGTGGTAAGTTCACATGAGAGCATGTTTATCCCTTTACATGTTTTAATCTCTGTTTGACTCTTTTACCAGCATGATACAAAATATGTTTTTTTTAATCTGTCACATTTGATGTAGATACTGGATCCACATGAGCATCTGAAGCAGATGAAAACTTAATTGCAGAATTCATGACTTCCTGAATTGAAATACGACTAGAATAAACAAGTTCAAGTTTAGTAAGATTATCCTGCTTATGAAACGTAAATGTCCTTAAAATGATGCTGAATACGGGGTTTTGATTTATGTCTAGAGTAGCTCTCTGCTGCTCACAACCCCTCTTTCAATAGTTGTGTCATGGTATAGGCTCTTCCTGCTTCAATATGGGGTTGTACCTCTGTCATAAGCTCCTTAAATGCTTCACTCTATAGACTATTCTTATCAGATGATTCATGTATGCTTTGAAATTAAATGTTCCTTTTACTTATATAACTGGCTCTGCAGGAACTATGACATACTGCCTCGGTATCAATAAGATCAGTACAATCTATGTTTTTAGCTTATTTTCATCCCCTTTGATTTTAGCTGCATTGATTATTGCTTCACAAGCCTTAAATGTACTTATTTTTACAGTTTTCTTACACTGACAAAAGAGACAAATTTCCATATTTAATTTCTGTGAATTTGAACGAGAAACTGGTTTTTTGTTCAGGTGGTATGTCACTTCCAGTTGCTGTGCTGTGTTTATGTTATGTGTAACATATTTTGAATTATGTGAACTAGTATATGCTTGATGGCAAGGACCTTGCTAGAATACATCTTTTTTATTAAGGATATCGAGATCATTCACAACGCGAGTGTTAACATCATCAAGACGAAGCTTTGCTGCTGTAATTAAAGATTTGTCCACGAACAGAGGCCCCCTTTTTTATTCTGATTTTTCTTGACATATTAAGCATAGAACCCAATCTGTGGTTTTTAATCTTTTAGTTTGACTGACATCTTCGTTATCCATGATTCAAATTAATCAACTGTCAAACCTGTTTGAAAATGAAAAAGAGGCATAAAAATCTATATTTACAATTCTTCAAAAAACAAAATCAAAATATATACATGGATAAAAATATAGTAAATAGCATAAGCTACTTTGCTAAAGCAAAAATATCTGGTCCATACCCCAATTTAATAAAGGGTTACTTAGTAGATTTAGAAAGTGTGGCTTCCCTTGAGAATTTTTTATATTTCAAGTAGGGTTTATTGCTTTGTTTATAGAAGATAATCAATGCTTTTAATACAGAAAAATTACCTTATAAAAGTCTGGATATTGTAATGGCCATTTAAATGACACTCTGAATTCTTCTGCCCCTAAATAATAGATGATGAAAATTTCTGATGCTGTAAAAAATACAAAAGAAGTGTAATGATTTATCTCTTAAATTATAAATATGCTCATTAAACCATTAGCATGTTGAATTCTAATGCTTCACCTCTAATCTAACTTTTGAATGATCCCCTTAAGATATAATTAGCCTTTAAAAATAAAGATTATTTTGCACTATCCCCTTAAAGTATGCATCTGATTGACTATCTCCGTGATAAAACAAAAAGACTAAAAAGAAGTAGACTTCATACAGCCTAAAGCCCAAATTTGTCTAAGCATGACTCTTCCGGGTCACCAAAATATTCATTGTGAGGTCTTAGTCTGACGTAGCACTAAAATACTCTTTTCCTATCGGAAAACTGAGTATGCGCGAGCTATGTTGACACTGTCAGTCGCGGTAGCAATTTTCATCATTTGTCGGTTAACAAAAGGTTTTTATGCGGCCTAAAGGTCACATTAATATGCTGGACAGCTATCTAAGGCCAACAAAAGACATGTAAGGTCTTTATGCCCTGCAAATATACTCTTAGTGCTTAACAATCCGTCAAAATTGTAGCAGCGTTGTACGCTCGTGCAAACGTTGTGAGATTAGCTATCTTTTGCCGATAATTACAGGACCAAATTCATTTCAAAATACACTTCAAATGGAACTTTTTGAAAAGCGCGGATCAACACCTTTCAAATTAACACATTCTCTAACCTGTGAGATGAAAAGTTATTTCATAGTTAAAACTTAATTATCTTAAACCGATAGTGTCTAATCTGAGGGAGCAGCTTACTACACGAAACTTCTCAAATAATGACCTATGGATCATTATGAAAAAAATTATTTATTCATAGATATTATATAGTAGTTAATCAAATTGCTTTGGCAGATATTTGGATACTAACTGAACAGTTTTGAGCAATGATATGCCCAATCAAACCTGGGCACTCAGTTAGGTATCAGCGGAAATTTCGTGACTTTTATGTCTAACATCTCTTCTATAAAACGGTCTGTAAAAGAAAAGAAAAAAAAAGTGATACCACAGTTTCACTGTTCATCTGGTTTAGAAATGTATCTGAGACACCCCCCTAACAGAAACTGAAGTCTAAACCTTAAGTGTAACTTGGGGTATGCGAACTCTTTAACTAGGCCCTTTTTGAGAATATCTGCCTTGTCTACTTTCTGAGTATCGTTCTCCTTAGTATTTATATTCCTTAGCTGTTTCTATCAGTCCATTTTAATCACTCTATTAAACTTTATAACTTCTTCTGTTTTGTGTCTTATTACTAACACCACTAACTTCTGTGGATTGATGCTAAAAGTAAATTTCTTCAGTTCTTCCAAACCGCTGTCCGTCGAGATACTACCGCTAGAGTTATTGGGTCCTTTGACTGGCAAGACAGTACTACATTGGATCCGTCTTTCTGGTTACGGCTCCTTTTCCTATTGCCTACACATACACCGAATAGTCTGGCCTGTTCTTCACATATTCTCCTCTGTCCTCATACACCTGACTACATTGAGATTACCAAACAGATCTTCCTCGCTCAAGGGGTTAACGACTGCAATGCAATTGTTCAGTGGCTACTTTCCTCGTGGTAAGAGTAGAAGAGACCCTTTAGCTATGGTAAGCAGTCCTTCTAGGAGAAGGGCACTCCGAAATCAAAACATTGTTCTCTGGTCTTGGATAGTGCCATAGCCTAGTCTGCACCATGGTCTTCCACTGTCATGGGGTAGTGTTTGCTTGCTTGAGGGTACATTTGAACACACTATTCTAACTTATTTATCTTCCTCTTCTTTTTTCTTATTTTGTAATTTATCTATGAAAGATTTCTTTAAAAGTGTTACTCTTCTTAAAATATTTTATTTCAGTAGTTAATTACTTCTTTTGTAGTTTCCTTTATTTCCTTTCCTCACTGGGCTACTGTTGAAGCCCTCGGACTTATGGCATTTTGCTTTTCCAACTAGCGTTTTAGCTTAGCGAGTTAAAAAATATAATAATAATAATAATAATAATAATAATAATAATAATAATAATAATAATAATAATAATAATAATAATGATAATAATAATAATACTAATAATAATAATAATAATAATAATAATAATAATAATAATAATAATAATAATAATAACTGCGGCACTTCCTTATAGCTCTTTCCGTATTTATTATCGCCCGGAAACATTATACCATCTACTTGAATCAGTGCTTCTATTCTGATGTTTCTAATGAGGGTTATCGTCTTCTCACTTATCGAGTCAACTTTTTCCGTGACAATTAAACATAACTTTGGTCGAAAAAAATTGTTCCCTGTCTTACATTTCTTATGTTAATTCCTTCTGTTTATCCGACTGGACTCTATTAATTGCTTTAGCTTTCTCACTTAATTCATATATCACCTTAGCATCATCTTTCCTTACCATTTTACTCAATTCCTTAATCGAGTCTTTCAAACAAAGTTTATTATTATTATTATTATTATTATTATTATTATTATTATTATTATTATTATTATTATTATTATTATTATCATTATTATTATTATTATTATTATTATTACTTGCTAAGCTACAACCCTAGTTGGAAAAGGAGAATGCTATAAGCCCGAGGGCTCCAACAAGGAAAATACCCCAGTGAGGAAAGGAAATAAGGAGACTACAAGAAAAATGATTGACAATTGATATAAAATATTCTAAGAACTGTGAAAACAATAAGATAAATATTTCATATATAAAATATAAAGATTTAAGAAAACAAGAGGAAGAGAAATAAGATAGAATAGTGTGCCAGAGTGTACCCTCAAGCAAGAGAACTCTACCGCATGACAGTGGAAGACCGTGGTAGAGAGGCTATGGCACTATCTAAGACCAGAACATTTGACTGCATTCCCAAATCATAGGCTGTATGTTGAGAGTCCTAAGTAACGACTATAATCCATAACAGCATTCAGTGTAATAGGGTGATATGCTGTTGATCCACTCTACTGAAATCTGCTAATCTTTTCATTAATTTCATCCTTAATTTTCATTAACCTTAGTTTCTCGAACATCTTAATAACCATGATCGTAATAAATGGTCCTCTTTCATTGTCTATATCTAATCTGCTACCTTTAGACTTTCCCACTGATATTTTTCCTAGTTCATCTCATTCATCTGGTATTTCTATTCTCTTCAATTTCAATTATAATCTCTCTCATGCTATTCTTTATGTCCTAGCTAAGTTAGCTTACGTTTTTCAAAAAGTTTAATGCTCATTTCTTGTCTGTTTCGTGTATTCTTATTTTTCAGGGATAGTATTACAGCATCTACATCTTTTTTTAATCTTCATTAAAGTGCCCTTTTTTTATTTTACTTTTCCCCATTACTCACTTGAAAGGCAGTTCATCAATTTTGTGTTTTTTTTTCCTCCTCTTCTTTGTGAGATGCAAAGAAGAAGATAATACCGAACATTTAACAATATATAAGCTGCGTAGCTATTTTACAAATCCGAGCAGGGAACTGGCTGTAGGCTATACGTAAGTAGGGCAATGCATATGAGAGGAGAATTTAAAAATACCAAACTTACCACAATAGGTTGCCAGAACTGATGAGAAGGGATTATCCCAACTGATTTCAAGATAGAAGGGGATAAAATCAGATATTAAGATTTTCGTTAAAAATTTGTTTATTGTATAGGTAAAAAGATAAATTACAATAATAAGTATAAGCTTAGAAGCTTTGCACCTATCTATTATGTGATAAAGTTGCCGCAAACTTATTTTGCGGCGTGTGCATTTAGGAACCCGAAACCATAATGATGGTATGGTTAAAAAGGAATATAAAAAAAAGAATGGGACATCTAACATCGATGACACATGTAAAGAATGATTACATAAAACATCCAAAATCAGACTTATCAGAAAGATATCCAGCTATGATTTGTGAAGAATACCGTACAGAGTTTGTCTTCACTTGCCAAAAATTCTCAACAAAAATCTAGGTAAAAAGTATTAGATAAACTGTGAGTGTTATAGTGAATATGCAGATAATATTTAGATACCTATCACTGTGTAAATTTATATTTTAAGAAGATGCAGAATAGGCCTATATAACTTTTCATGGGCATCATAAATGTGATACCAAAATATACTATCACTTGAATATCATGCAATTACATATTACTTGCAAATTCGATAGCAATAACTCTTCTTCCATGCAAGAGGACATTAGATGGGAGGAGGGAATGCATTCAAAGATGGCGGTATTCGGTGTGGGTGGGTGGGTGGGAGAGAGGCCAACCAACGCCATCTACCTTGCACCTGAATAACTACACAAACATAAGCAAGATGGAGAGAGTTGGATAAACATTAATTGACTTTTTTTTTTAAGTATGAGTTAAGTTTAGTGAAAGTTGCTTAAAAGTTTTTCCCTTGATACAGTAAACAGATATAAGTGTGTTCTGTTAATTTGTGTAGTTTAAAAAGTGATAAAGTGACTCAAACCATCTTAAAAGTAGACGTTGTGACAATTGTTACGTTCAGGTGTAAAGTTCCAGACTTTTTTTTTCAGCGGTATATATCTGCATATCCTCTTTGACGTTGATTAATGAACTTATGCCACAGATGAAGCAGTGTAGCGCTAATTGTCTTGAGTGAAAGTCAAGGAATATAATTATAAGAAAGTGATATTTTAAAGTGTGTTTATTCAACCTCCTACCAGAGGGAAAGGTCACCCAGCTGAGTCACCCGTTCTCTCCCCTCCCCCTCCCTCAGTTCGTGCTTTCCTGAAGCCTCTGGCGTTTATCGTGCCTTGAAAAGAAGTGTCTTTCTAAAATATCAGACTATATTGATGTAACCTCCGTTGTTAATGTAGTATTAATGCAAATAAACATCAAAGTAGGTTAGGTAACTGAGGCCAAGTCCTGAGCTTAATCCAGTCTGGGGTAGGAGGCATATTGCAGTCTAATCTGCCTTGGAAGGTCTTTGAGCTTAACGTTGATGCTTAGACCTTTGAAGTAAGCCTGGCATATCTTAACCCCATTGTAGGCTAGGCGTGAGTTTCAGGCCACGTATTCGGGACCCAGTCATAGCTTATGAGGAAATGTTAGTGACTGAAACATGACTAGGCCTAGTCATATTGTGGAAAGGAGCGTACATGGCATTAGGAGGTGCAGCCATCCTTGCAGTTGAAAATTATGCCCGAGTTAATTTTCATATCCACGCATTTCGGACAGTCTTCTTGGAGTGGAGTGGAGTGTGTCAAGTGTGGTGACTAGTGTTTACGTTTGAAAACACAATCCTTGTTTGTAAAAGTTAATCCATATGAAAGGAATTGGCCTGTGTGTGGGCCTGGATTCCAGTGGGGTTCAGGTTTTGTGACCCCGGTAGAACCATAGAACCGATAGTGCTGTTGTGAATTGTGTCTGTAGTTTGTGACCTTCCATTATGTGATAGCTGTAGCAGCTGTTGAGTCATTCAAGAAACAACTCCGTCCAGAGTTTTGCCTTAATTTATCATGTACACCAACAAAATGGATGAGCGGTTGAAGGAATTGCTTCATGTCTTCCGCAACAAATTTGCTCAGGTGAGTCACCTGTAGGCTGGATTTTCTCTTTTTGCTTTCACAGTACTGGTAATTAAATAAGAGAAGTAAGTCTGAAACATATGCAGCCTAGCCCACCCAAGGCACCAGGAGGGCAATGAGTTGCTAGGTTTCCAAATGTAGTTATTGTTAACTGAATAGAGCACAGGATATCAGGTATTTGTATGATACAGTATATACTTTAATTTCTTGCCAAATGCATAAACTACATATTGAGGAGTATGTACTGTAGTTGGTTGCGACATGAGTAAACTTTGTTATTGCTTGTCAAATAGATTTTTTTTATTGCAAAAATGTTGTTTATCCTTGCCTGAAATACGATATTAAGGTAGTTTAACGATTTATAAGATATGATTTAGTGTTACATTGCGTGGAGTGAAGTCGGTTGGGAAGCAAACACAAGGTTGAGACTAAGTCTTGGGGCAAGCTAAGGATATCACAGACTAAAAGGGGGCTGTTGTAGGTAAGGATACAGCTCCTACGTTAGGTTAGTTTAGGTGGGAAACCTTAGTGTAGATGGTGTTCTTGTGTTTGTTTCCCTCTTAAAATGTGGTTTTCACTCATAACTTTTGAAATTGAAAACATATTAAATTTGAAAAATATGGGTTTCCCTTAATTATTTGCATCAGAAAAGTTCAAAGTACCCATTAATATACCAAGAACACTACTTATTCTCTTCATTGGGAATACTGGGCTGTAGTAGATATTTACCCACTTTTTAATTACTGACCCGATCTGTCCCAACCAACTACAAAGGCTCCAAACATGGCTGTTATGGCTGTAGGAAAGCATAGTATGAGTGAAACAGGAGTGCTTGTAACCTAACAACACCCATCTAACTTAACTCCCCCCAGATGCTGAAGCCTTGACGAGGGTGGGGTGCTTAGGGATTAGCAGCTGGGCTCTAATGAAGAGTGGGAACTGCTTTCCCACGGGACATCGGTGCCCAATTGTTGATTCAACTAAATCAGTTGGCACTTTCTCTTTTCCTTTCGGTTATTTCTTTTATTGTCCCATCTCTTCCTTTTAGGCTTGAACTTGTTGACGACTTTGGTTTGTTTGATTATACTTTGGCTGCTTTTTTGGATTTGGCACAGTGTGGGATGGACAGCATTCCATCTCAACCTGTACCAATTTAGACGCCGTTACCCTCTGACAGACCCCATTTGGTGCAGACCAAGTCTGTTAAGAGTCGGACTCCAGTGATCCAGTTTTAAGTCGCTCATATTTGAGGGTAGTTAGCCCCTCCCACTGGCGACTCCAATGCCTGGCATCACCCATTACCCGCAAATATACATATATACATATACCAAGGCACTTCCCCCATTTTTGGGGGTAGCCGACATTAGACAATGAAAAAAAAGGGGGGGGGACCTCTCCTCTCTACGTCAGGCTGGGAGGAACGTAGAGAGGAGAGGTCCCCTTTTTTGTTTCATTGTTTGATGTCGGCTACCCCCCAAAAATGGGGGAAGTGCCTTGGTATATGTATTTATGTATATTTGTGGGTAATGGGTGACGCCAGGCATTGGAGTCGCCGGTGGGAGGGGCTAACTACCCCTGCTGACCAGTGTATGCCCACCTAAAGAGAAGCAGTCCCTCTATAATAGAGGATTGGTTCCCCGCTGAAACCTCTTCTCATGGGATAGGAGGACTGACATCCTCTGATAAAAACCCACCCCTCTGTTGACGACCTGGAAAATACAAACATGGACCTCGGTACAGACCGCTCCAACTCTGGTTCTAATATTGTAACATTAGAACCTTATTCACGTTATGTAAAGAATTATTATAAGAAAACACTAGAGAAGAAGAGAGCGAGCGTGAGAAATGACGACAGTACAGAAAAATATAGAGAAGTAGAAGTATTACCTGGTCACTATGAAGTTGTGAATTATGAAATTTTTTTTATTTTGGAATTTGAAAATGGAAGAAATGAGCGTCTAAATGTTTTTAAAGCTAACAGGAAAATAGTTAGTATATGTAGAGGGCAGCCAAAAACTCTTCCCCAGGGAAATGGAAGTCTCTTGATAGAGAGACTATCCCCAATGCAAGGTGAAAGATTAAAAACACTTGCAACATTGAATGGTCATAGTGTCAAATGCATTTTGCACCCCACTTTCAACCAGAGTAGGGTTGTGATATATTCTCCAGAATTGCTAGACATAGAGGAAAAGAAATTGAAAATGAACTGAAAAGTCAAGGAGTAGTAAAAGTAGTCAGAATGAGAGAGAGTTGGAGAACAATGTATTCCTCTTGCTACTTTGATTGTAAAATTTGATCATTGCAGATTACCAAATGTTATTAAAGCTGGTTGGCTATATTTGAAGGTGAAACCATACATCCTTTCACCATTGCGATGTTATCATTGCCAAATGTATTGCCATTTAAACCAGAAATGCAAGGAAAAACTAAATAATAAGCCAGCTGTTTGTTCCAACTGTGGAAAAAATAGTCATGAAGCATGCACATAAAATCCAAGTTGCAAACATTGTGGGGAAGCACATCCAGCTACATCTAAAAGCTGCATTTAGTTTATTTTTGAAAAAGAAATTCAGGCCATTAGGACCATGGAAAGGGTTACTTTTAAAGAGGCTTGTAAAAGAGTTCTTGAAAAGCAGATAAGACCAGGGCAACCTTTTTCATTGGTTCTGAAGGAAAAATTGCCAAAGCACACAGAGGAAAATTTTATCCTCACTTCTAACATAAAGAAACATATGAAAGTAGTTAAAGAGGTTGAAAGTCCTAATGAAAATTTATATCCAGAATTTATAAAAAATTCTAAACAGATACTTAAAGATCTGAAAGATATTCAAAAGCCATCTACTCCCATTCTAAACAAAAGTACAAACCTCTCTCAGGCCGTGTCCTTGCCTGATCTAATGGAGGTTCCACTTGAAACCAATTTACATGGTGAACCTGTAGTGGGGAAAAACCTGATAGCTCACAACCTTTTAATAAAAAAAGAGAGACCTCAATCTCTCTCGCCTCCTACCATAAGAAACATTAAAGTCTCGACTTCAAATAAATATGATGTCTTGTTTGCTGATGTTTCTGATCAACTGGAAGACAACTTAAATAAATTAGAAATTCAAGTTGAGGTCCACCATCCTCCTCAACAAATAGATCAAAAGGACACAAAGAAAAAGACAAACACAAAACACAATATATGAAGATCCTCTCTAGAGATACCACCGGGAAATACTGTTAAATCAAAGATTGCCAATGGGAAGACTTCATCCAAGGTGTCTTCCAAAAAATAAACCATAGTTTTTTCCTCCATTCTGCAAGGGAATTGCCAGGATTTAAGGGCGAAATATGAAGAACTTAAGTTCCTCATACATGAGCACTCCCCTATGATTGTATGTCTACAGGAGACTAAGCTCAATGCTAATACTCCTTGTCCTCGAGAGTATGTTAGCTATAGGACACTATTATGATCAACGAGCAGGGAGCCATGGGGGAAGTCATATATGTTCATCGAGATGTTCCCCAAATGTCTTTGTCTATCTGTACCCCTCTGCAGGCAGTAGTTGTACAGATTGATATAGGGAGAAAATACACAATCTGTTCTCTTTACTTGCCTCCAATTGATAACATCTCATATGATAATGTAGTAGAGGTGATTAAACAACTCCCACAACCTTTTCTCTTACTAGATCTTATTAGTAGACATCCTCTATGGGGTGATGTTTTGGCAAATGCAAGGGGTAATATATCATCAGTTTTGGAGAATGTAGATGTAGGACTCCTTAATACAGGAGAGCCTACACACTTTCATGTTCAGACAGGATTGACCTATCAATTGCAAGCTCTAACTGTTCTTGATTTTAATTGGAGAACATTAGATGATTGTCATACTAGTGATCCTGCACCGATCATTATAAACACCAACAATGGTCTACCTTTACAGAGATCACCTCGATGGAATCTCAATAAGGCGGACTGGTATAGATTTCAGGAGCTAAGTGAAATTGAAAGAAATGCAGAACATTTTGAAAGTGTTGATGATGCCATAGACTTACTTAATGGAACTCTTCACACAGCAGAAGTCAATTCCATTCCCAAAACAACAGGGATATTCAAACGACGACCAGTCCCCTGGTGGTCATCAGAACTAAATGCCCTGCACAGAGCCTCAAGAAAGTCTTTAACTCGATTGCGCAGGGGCCGTACTGAGGAGAATTTAATCGTATACAAGAAGTGTAGAGCACAGTTCTGTCGTGCCCTGAAAGAAGCTAGGCCCAGTCTTGGGTGTCGTTTGTTTCCTCCATTAACAGTAGAACACTTAACATCATCTGTGTGGAGGAAAGTAAAAAAGATAGCAGGCAAATTCACCTCAAACCCACCCCCAGTGTTAAGGGTAAATGGTCCGTATGTGTCTGTAGCAACCGAAGTTAGCAATGCCCTGGCTGATCATTTCTCAAATGTATCATTGCAAGTGTGGAGCACCTCCTGGTCACCAGTATAGGAGTCATACAATTCTCCTTTTACTGAAAGAGAATTTGATTCTGCACTTGCTACGTGTAACGATACAGGCCCTGGACCTGATGGAATTCCATATGCAATGATTAAACATGTACCTGTTGGTACCAAGTCATTTATTTTAAGCATTATTAACAGAATATGGCATGATCATAGTTATCCAAGTGTTTGGGATCTAGCCATTATTTTAGCCTTTTTAAAACCGGGTAAAGATAGGTTTTTAGCAGCAAACTATCAACGCTTATGTAAGATCATGGAGAAGATGGTCAATGCAAGACTTATGTGGTACCTTGAAAAGAAAGGTATTTTATCACCTATCCAGTGTGGATTCAGAAAAATGCACTCCTCAACTGATATGTTGATATGACTCGAGTCCTCAATTTTTGAAACCTTTGCTTCCAAACAGCACCATGTAACAGGCTTTTTTGACCTTGAAAAGACATATGATACTGCATGGAGATATGGTATACTCTAAAGTCTAAACCATTCATGAATTGGTATTGAGAGGAGAGCTACCACTCTTTATTTAGTCATTTCTCATTTCTTTCACATAGTTTTTCAACTGAGAGTGGGGGAAACTCTATCTGAGAGTAAATGTCAGGAAGAGGGAGTTCCCTAGGTAGTGTGCTGAGTGTAACCCTATTCGCACTAGCAATTAATGGGATATCCTCTGTCATTCCCCAAGATATTCTCTCAACACTATTTGTGGATGATTTCTCCATATCATTTGCAGGAGCTAGAATGGCAATGGTTGAGAGAAAACGACAACTCGCAATTGATAAGATTATTCAGTGGGCTGATATGAATGGGTTTAAGTTTTCAACAAGCAAAACTACTATTGTCCATTTCTGTCGTATCCGGGGAGTACATCCAGACCCAGATATATACATGAAAGGTCAACGGATCCCATGTGTAGGAAACTAAATTTTTAGGATTGATCATCGATTGTAGGTTGACATGGGTTCTACGCTTATAGGCATTAAAAGCTAAATGTCTTGAGGCTCTGAATCTTTTAAAAGTATTGTCCCATAAATCATGGGGGCCAGACCGTAAAACTATTTAAAAATTATACAAGGCCTTAATATTTTCAAAAATTAGTTATGGGTGTGAAATATACACAGCCACCTCAAGCCGATTAAAGATATTAGATTCAATACATCATGCTGGTATTAGATTATCCACAGGAGCGTTTAGAACCTCACCTATCCCAAGACTCCTTGTTGATGCTAGAGAGGTAGCTTTAGACTATTACCTAATACTTTGAGTTGCATCCAAAATCTCCTCAACCTTATGGCTTTCGGGTGAAACAATTATTAAATAGTCTTGATATAATTATAAGTAAGGTGCTTCCTTTTAAGATATCATCAACCCCTCTGTGGAAGTTACCAGAGATATCTTTTTGTAAATATTTTATTGGTGTTAAAAAACATGACTGAATTAAAAGCTAGGTCTCTTTTTATGGAACATGTTGAGGAACATAGGGAATCAACTTTTATATATACCGGTGGCTCCAAATCTGATGCTGGCGTTGGATTTGGAGTATGTAGTAGTTCTTTTAACCGCAGAGGTGTACTTCCTCCAATATCTTCCACATTTACTGCTGAATTATATATACTAACCGCTATTGAGAAAATAGCGTTAAAAGAGGAGGGCAATTTTACCATTAATAGTGATTCAAAAAGCGTCCTTCAAGCTTTAGGTTTAAATTTTCGTAACCCCTTAGTTTTAAAGATTTTAGAGTGGCTTTTAATCATTGGCCTGAAAGGTATAACAGTTCGATTTTGCGTAGGTGTGTGGAAATGAAGAGTCATATTCACTGGCAAAGAGTGCTGCAGCCGAGTTGCTACCAAGAAGGTATCCCATTCTCTGTAATGATTTTTTACCAGCAATTAAGAGTTTTATTTATAACAATTGACAACATCATTGGGAGAGTTTAACCAAAAATAAGATGAGGGAAATTGCAATTGTTATATCCCCTTGGAGATACAGTATAATGGGATGCCCCGAAAATTGGAGGCTACTCTTTGTTGTCTCCGCATTGGTCACACTCGGATGACACATGAGTATCTGCTGGCTGGCCAACACCAACCATTTTGCGACGAATGTTTGATACCCTTGACAGTGAGGAATTTGTTGACTGAATGCCCCACTTATAGCATAGAAAGAAATAGATATCTGTTTGAGGCTGAGGGGGAAGATGGCAGGTTCATCCTTGCCAAGATCCTTGGACATGATGTGTCGTACAATGCTAGTGGCATTTTTGAATTTATATTTGTTCCAACACGGAGTACTTACCTCAAACTACTTTCTTAGGAGTATCTTTGATATCCTCCTTAACCAACCAAGAATTTTGCGTAGTTCCCTCTCGCTCCGGGGCGGAAGGATACTCGCCCCGAGGCGACCTGGGGTCAGCGTGCGAGGTTGCGCTGCTAGGTCTGAGTTGTCAGTAAGCGTCTGGTCGCGGCGTAGATATCATCTCGCCGCTCTCTCTCACTTATCCCGTCCGATCACCCTTTTGTACCATGTGTTCCTTTGTGTTCTCCATCCCCTGCGCACCACGTGTTCACTTTCTGTTCCTTATCCTTTCCTTGTGTACTTGTGTTGCTTGCGTGTTCCGTTTTTCCTTAATTATGGAATCTCAGCGTCGTTGTCCCGGGCTCAAAGCTGGTAAGTCTTGCGGGGCATGGCTGTCCAGGACTGATGTCGACCCGCACACGCTGTGCGCCTCGTGTAGGGGTAACAAGTGCTCCCCTTCCTCCACGTGTCCGGAGTGTAAGTCCTGGCCGGAGCTACAGTGGACCTTGTTTGCCACTAAAAAGAAGAAATCGCCCAAATGGTCTCCTAAGAAGGTGAGCCTCACCTCGCCATTGACAGCGCCCTCGGAGAGAGGTTCTCCTTCACCTTCCCCTACCCAGAGTAGGGGACGAGGTAAGTCCATTGCGGGCAAACGGCCCATTGCCGTTCCCCATGATTCTGATATCGGGGATTCTGTCTGTGGGGGGCCTACGCAGACGAGTGGGGGTCTGTTAGTGTGGCGGAAGTGTGTGCCGTGGACGAGGTCCTGGTGCCCACAGGACCCGTCTCCAGTGAAGACCCGGTGTGGGGGAGGCCTGAAACAGCTCCTACCCCCCCCCATCGTGGCAGTGCTTTATAGGTGCAGCAGGTTCCGGGGGCGGCCGTGACAAAGAAAGGAGTGCCACATGTTCATCGGACTCCGACTCCATTGTTTGGACAGCGCCGAGGACGCCCTTCAGGTCTCCCATGCGACAAGAAGAGGAGTTTGAGGGCTGATTTGCTTCTATGGGGCGCACTTCGCACGCCCCCAGCGCCCTCAGCAACGCTTCCGTCTGACTTTATGCAGCCCGTGACCCCGGTATCTAGACCGAGAGCCCCGAGAAGAATAGTGGAAGAAACAGAGGATTCCGACAGCTCTTCCTCCTCGGACAGCTCCTCATCCTACCGCTCTTTCTCGTCGGAGGACTCCAGCGACCAGGACACTAGGGGGAAGAGGAAGATATCCAGAAGGAAGGAAGGCGAGCTCCTACGCAAGCCCTGCGAGGAAGAAGGCGAAGTCCACGAGGAGAAGGAGCAAGAAGAAGAGTTCTTCCAGAAGGAAGTTTGTCAGAGTGGCTTTTCCCCCTTCCGGGTCGAGCAGGGCGACAGCCGCTCCAGTACCTGCCTCTGTGGCCGCTGGAGCCACTTCCGCTACCTTGCCCAGTGTCTCTTCGGCTCCGCTCGCTCATCGGGTGCAGCCGTTGGCACACTTTCCCTTGCCCTTATCCGGCAAGTCATCCGCTCCCAGCCGCTTTGTAGCACCGGCTCCGTCCAAGTCACGGAAACTGCCGCTACTGTTAAGTAGTTCCCTACGGATTTCCCTGGGAGGGGGTAGTCCCATGACGGCTGCCCCGCTCCGGCGGCTCCAACCGTGATGGAGACAGCCGCTCCATCAACCCGACAAGAGGGAAGGGATACCTCCGCTCCCACGGATCCCTCCGTGTTCGAGGATGCTACCGACACGGAGGTGCAAGTGGTAGAAGAGTTACTAGACACCGGCGAGTGTTCCCCGGACGAGGTGTCCTCTTATAGGAAAGTTCTGGCCCTAGTATGGCATCACCACAGACTGGACGAACCACAGCCGTCATCGGAGCAGGTTGGGCAGGATGGTTGACAATCCTGTTCAACAGAAACCATCCTTGACCCTACCCTTAGCGCCCGACGTTGCCCTGGGCATGGAGCACGTCGATCGGTTTGTTGCGGGACCTAAGAACTTCCTAAGAGCCCAAGGGTCCTTCAAGCTCCTACCTTGACTGAGGACCCAGAAGGAATTTTATGTGCCAGACGGTCGTCACTCAGGGCCCTGCACGCTGGAAGAAGCCGTCGCAACCTTGAACCAGGGCAACACGGATGAGAGGAGCCTTACTGCCCCAGTGGTTTTCTCGCAAGCGAAGGCCGCCATGATGGAGGACACCTCTCAGGACATCGTCAACGTGACCTCATGGTTGGACTGGTGGGCGTGCACCCCAGCAGGGTTCCAACTAGCGCACGACCTGTCGGTCCCAGAGAACCAAGCCCTGCTACAAGAACTTATCCGTTGGGGAGGGAAGGCAATGAAGTTCCTCACCTTCCAGTCCCTGACCCAGACGGCAAACTGGGTTCTGAGGAGGAAGGACACAGTGCTTAACAGACTGCCCCGTTGACTCCCCGAGCGGGAAGCTAAATTCTTGAGAAATGCACCGGTGTGGGGCGAGACCGTGTTCCCCCTTTAGGCGGTGGCTGAGATGTTGGAGAGAGTGGTTAAGTTGAAGAATTCGTCCGAGCCCAGGCAGCCAACGACAAGACGTCCTTCCTACAGGAGACCATCAAGTGTTCACGAGGGTGTTCACCCTGGCATCAGTCTGGACACACAAACAGGGCATCAGGCTGATCAGATACCTCGACGACTGGTTGCTGCTTTCAGCCTCAGAGGCAGACTTAAAAGAGCAGGGCACGAAACTTGTACAGTTCTGCAGGGACCTCTGGATTACCATCAACCTGGAAAAGTTCCAGTTAGTCCCCACCACCAAGATGACGTACCTAGGGATGGTCCTGGACTCCCAGCTGGCGAAGGCGTTTCCCTCCCAGGAGAGACTGAACAACCTAGACCAAGTGATTCGCCCATTTCTAGCAGACACTCCAATGAGAGCCAAGGATTGGCAGAGACTCGTGGGACACCTAGTCTCATTGGAGAAGTTAGTTCCTCAAGGGAGGCTCAAGCTGAGACCAGTCCAGTGGAATCTGAAGGACCTCTGGTCGGCGGGGGAGTCCCCGCAGAATGTAGTCAGGATGACCCCGGCCTCCAAGAACATGCTCCTCTGGTGGTCCGACAGGAAGAACACACTGAAAGGTATACCGTTCGCGTCCGCTCCTCCGGAGATGCTGCTCTTCACGGACGCATCAAAGGAGGGGTGAGGAGCCCATCTACTCGTAGAAACAGCAGAGGGAAAGTGGTCACTAGAGGAAAAGACCCTGCATATAAACCTGCTCGAACTCATGGCAGTGCAAAAGGCCCTCACGGCGTTACCCATCTTCTTCGGGGAAACTCGGTAGCCCTCATGTGCGACAACGCCACAGTAGTGGCATACATAAAGAAGCAAGGAGGCCTGAGATCAAGAGAACTGTGCACCCTCACAGCTCAAATCCTGGAATAGACTGAAAACCACATCCTGCTTACATCCAGGTTCATTCCGGGAAAGAGGGACGTTCTGGCCGACGGCCTCAGCAGGACAGGGAAAGTAGTAGGGTTGGAATGGTCTCTGCACCCACAGGTGGCACGGGAGATTATCCAGTTGTGGGGCTCACCGGTGATAGACCTGTTCGCCACGAGGCCCAATGCGCAGCTACCCGTATTCTGTTCTCCGGTGCCAGACCCGACAGCAGCGTTCGAGGACTCCTTCCAGCACTCGTGGGACGGTCTCGACGTGTACGCCTTCCCTCCCTTCAGGATCCTCAGGCAGGTACTCAACAGACTAAGGCAGTCAAGGGCTACAAAGATGACTTTGGTAGCGCCCAGGTGGCCGGAGAGGGAGTGGTTCGCTGATCTGCAGGACCTGGCCACACTCCCTCCTTGGCTCCTTCCAGCAAGAGAAGATCTGTTATGTCAACCACACTTCCGAAGGCTGCACGAAAACCCCCAGTGCCTGAGACTACACGCGTGGAATTTATCAAGCGCCTGTTAAGGAAAGAAGGATTCTCGGAGAAGACAGCTTCCAGAATGTCGGGGCATCTCCGAAAGTCCTCGTGTGTAGTGTACCAGGCCAAGTGGGCCACATTCCTGAAGTGGTGTGCCACACAGAATCTGCGACCCTGAGACGCTTCATTCCACAGAATTGCTGACTTCCAGGTTCACCTGAAGGACGACCTGGGAGTCTCCATCCCAGCCATCAAAGGAGTCCGTGCGGCACTGGGGCAGGTTTTCCAACTCAGAGGCATCAACGTAGGGGCATCTTGCCTCTTTTCCATGCTCATCAGGAGTTTCGAGCAGTCTTGTTCTCCATGCGCCTTTAGGGTTCTGCAATGGGACGTGGCCAAGGTCCTCAAGGCTCTTTCGAGGCCTCCCTTTGAACCCCTTAAGGACATTCTAGATAAAGACCTCACCCTCAAGGCAGTGTTCTTACTAGCTCTAGCCTCAGCCAAGAGGGTGAGTGAGCTCCACGGCTTGTCCTTCGAAGTCTCGCACTCGAAAGGGTGGAAGGAACTGTCATTTAAGTTCTTACCCGAATTCTTGGTCAAGACCCAGAACCCAGCAGTTGCCAATCCTAGGTTCGAAGAGTTC
Organism: Palaemon carinicauda; assembly: GCF_036898095.1. NCBI lineage: Eukaryota > Metazoa > Arthropoda > Malacostraca > Decapoda > Palaemonidae > Palaemon > Palaemon carinicauda. The sequence goes on from NC_090728.1 coordinate 72,887,240, forward strand.
TCAATTCCAGCAATTCCTCGCTCTGATAACCTGGAAGACCTGCTTTTGTGCCCAGTGAGAACAATCAGGAAATACCTCAGTAGGACAGCCAAACTCAGACCAGCCATCAAAAGATTGTTTGTCTCGTCAGGCCCAGTCAAGAGGGCGGTATCTAAGAACATGATCTCTTTCTGGCTTCGGCAAGTTATCAAGAGGGCTTACGACAGTGATGGATCCACGGTTTCTGGGACCCCTCGACCCCATGATATTAGGGGCCTTAGCATTTCCTTAGCTTTTGACACCAACATGGCAGTGGGCCAAATCATGCAAGCAGGTACTTGGGCCAGACAATCCACCTTTACGGCCCACTACCTGAAAGACTGTACTAGGAAATCCCTGGATGCTTTCTCCATTGGGCCAGTAATTTCTGCCATGCAACAAGTTTAGTGGTTTAAGGCCCCGGGTAGCCTGTGGGAAGTAATCGCAAGCGACACAAGTTCCTCCTTACTCCCCCCCCCTTTTCCTTGCTACCCCCTTTTTCCACTTTCATATCCTCCTACCATGTGAGAGATGGATGCGGTGGAAAACCATGTCCGGATTATACATGAAGGTGAGTTGTACATAAGGTAGACTTTTGCATGCTTTCCCCGACTCTCCTACCTTTCCACTGGGTCGTCTAGACCTAGCCTCCTATCTAGGTCCCGTGCCCCAGGATGTTATGGGATATTCCGGCCTGTAAACCACTCCCTCCTCCTAAAGTACGTCTCCTAAGAAAGTAGTTCGAGGTAAGTACTCCGTGTTGGAACAAATCACAAATGTTAAGTAATTTGTATTTTTCCTAACAGTACTTACCTCGAACTAGTTTTGGGTTATTGCCCACCCATCCTGCCCCGAGTATCTCACAGGAGTTCGAGTAGTACTTAAACATACGCTTACTGACAACTCAGACCTAGCAGCGCAACCTCGCGCGCTGACCCCGAGTCGCCTCGGGGCGAGTATCCTTCCTCCCCGGAGCACCCCGACAAGGTAACGGAGAGAGGGGGAACTGTGCAAAATTCTTGGTCGGTTAAGGAGGAGAGCCTAGACACTCGTAAAAAAGTAGTTCGAGGTAAGTACTGTTAGGAAAAATACAAATTACTTAAAATTTGTGATAAGAAGCAAGTAATCTTAATGCTATTTAACTTCTATAACATATTTACTTTTCTGGTTTTAATTGAATATTCTTTTAATCTTTATTTATAATAAACGATTTGTTCCGTAACTGGAATACAAACCACGCTATATATTAGGGGTTATACTTTCGGCAGAGCTGAAATGAGGAGCCATTAAAATTTAGCGAGGGTTAACTACCACTCCCGTTCTCACACCTGTGATTTCGCTCACTTTACTTTTGGCTCGGATGGAGAGCGGTTGTTTCCGCTCTTCCTCCTCGCCTATTATGGACTGCCATTAATTTTTGTCTTTTAACTTACTTTTTCTTATATATATATATATATATATATATATATATATATATATATATATATATATATATATATATATATATATACTGTATATATATATATATATATATATATATATACTGTATATATATATATATATATATATATATATATATATATATATATATATATATATATATATATATATATATATATATATATATATATATGTATGTATGTATGTATGAAAACATCCTTAATGTTTATGTATATATATATGTGTATACGACACGACACTTGCGCAAGGCCAGAACACTTCCACTTCGTGGGGAACGACCTCTCCCTCTCTGGTTCATCGGTTTTCCCGTCGGCATATAACCGTTGACTCGGCCACCGCAGGGGAATCCTTATCGCCTGGACCCTCCTCATTCAACTATTGTCTTCGCCTTTTCCCTTTTCGTACGGGAAATGTGGATTACTGAGCGAAGGGAATGTGGCCTCTCAGAGATTGACTACGGTTTTCCTCTTCTCAAGGTCATTCACCTTTCAACAATAGTGTGCTAATGGAAAGAGCACTTTTCCCATTCACGGAACATGGTTCAAATTCTCCGGTCTCTAATGATACCTCCTTATATTCCACTTCACCAGGCAATAAATTTTCACCTGGTTTAAGAAGACAATGTTCCTACACACTCTGACAGCAGCCATACGAGTCAAGGAACTTCATGGTCTCTTATTATTATTATTATTATTATTATTATTATTATTACTAGCCAAGCTACAACCCTAGTTGGAAAAGCAAGATGCTATAAGCCCAAGGGCTCCAATAGGGAAAAATAGCCCAGTGAGGAAAGGAAATAAGGAAATAAATAAATGATGAGAATAAATTAACAATAAATCCTAAAAACAGTAACAACGTCAAAACATATATGTCCTATATAAACTATTAACGTCAAAAACAGATACTGTATGTCATATATAAACTATAAAAAGACTCATGTTAGCCTGGTCAACATAAAAACATTTACTCCAACTTTGAACTTTTGAAGTTCTACTGATTCAACTACCCAATTAGGAAGATCATTCCACAACTTGGTAGCAGCTGGAATAAAACTTGTAGAATACTGTGTGATATTGAGCCTCATGATCGAGAAGGCCTGGCTATTAGAATTAACTGCCTGCCTAGTATTACGAACAGGATAGAATTGTCCAGGGAGATCTGAATGTAAAGGATGGTCAGAGTTATGAAAAATCTTATGCAACATGCATAATGAACTAATTGAACGACGGTACCAAAGATTAATATCCAGATCAGGAATAAGAAATTTAATAGACCGTACGTTTCTGTCCAACAAATTAAGATGAGAATCAGCAGCTGAACACCAGACAGGAGAACAATACAGTACTCAACTTTCGACATCGCCCATTAATGAGAAGGGCAAAAGGCAATGTTCAGTTTCGTCCCCTAGTATGTCGCCAGACACAGTCTCCAGAGGTGACGGATCATACACAAGTCTCCATCCGTTACTGTACCCAGGGTAAGGTATGAGACTGCCTTAAGAGAATGGCAACAGCCCACCCGGGTCCCTTCTCTTGTCATCAGCACTGGGAGAGACTAAAGGAGGATCACCAAAACATCATCTCAACATGACGACTTACAATGTCAGGGGCATTGCTATGCCCATGGTCCTTCTTAGCAGAATACTCTGTGACGCAGGTTTTACAAGAAAGGATGTGAATGCTCCAGGTGACTTTCACGACCTTTCTCCCGCAAGACGTGACCCACAGGAACTCGATACGATCTCTACCGGTCCGGTGGTGGCTGCACAACAGCTGATTGTATACCTCAAGCTCCTTATTGGATAGTAGCAGAAGGTTGAGGGCACAGTTACCCGGTTTTAGTCTGCGTGAATGAAAAGATTTGACTGGCTCTTATTCTTTTCTTCATCCTACCCTCTCGTGGGGAAAGCAGCATCCTGGGTTCTCTGCATAAGCTGACCTCAAACCACTGCCGGTAAACCATGCTCCCTTGTGTACCTAGTATTAAGCTAATACTGTTGCGTCCCCATACCATGGAGAGGTGGTATTGGGAAAGTCTTGGTTACATCAGTTTTTTCCTACAATAGACTCAGAATTACTTTACCTAGACAGTCACACTTCTGCATGTCTCAACACAGCTTGCGTAGGTCGTGGACCTTGCGTAGCAAGGTTTTAGCGAGGGCAGGTACTCCTTATTTTTGAGTACTAATATACTCGGGTAAGGAGCCCCCGCGTAAAGCCCTAAGCCAGATTGGCAGGGACGGTGAGTCACCCCTAATAAATACTGTAGCGTGGTTTGTATTCCAGTTACGGAACAAATGACAAACTCGTAGATAATTTGTATTTTTCTTAACTATACAAACCTTAGCTATTTATACAAACTTGCCCACCAGCCATATCGCCTTCTAAGTCCTACCTCCAAGAATAGGGATCTAAATCACAGGTGTGTGAACGGGAGTGGTAGCAATCTACCCCCTCCCCCCCCCCCCCCCCCGCTAACTAGCGGTGTGGGTAGTTAACCCTCGCTAAATTTTAATGGCTCGTCATTTCAGCTCCGCCGAAAGTATAACCCCTAATAAATAGCTAAGGTTTGTATAGTTAGGGAAAATACAAATTTTGTGAATAGAACTTACCTGGCAGTTATATATATATAGCTATAGTCTCTGACATCCGGCAGAATTTTTAAAAACTCGCGGCAACTGCCGTGTGGTGGTTGTGCAGTTAGGTGGTTAACAACCCTTACAGGGTGGTACTTGGAATCATTCCTGTTTTCTGTTCCTCAGATCATCTCTGCCGGTTGGAGTGACAACATCGTTGGTCCACCATTGAAGTTTTTTGTTCGCTTTCCCTGTGTCGCTGTATCGGACTTATTCTTTTGTGAAGTACATTGACTTGGGGTTTTGGCAATCGCTTTTGTATGTATTCTGTTACTACTTGTTTGTTTAATATGACTGATAGACTGATAAACATTTTCGTGTTTGTATAAATGAAGAATGCAAGGTGAGGTTACCGAAAGTTTCGGTAGACCCTCACTCTGTTTGTTTTGGTTGCAGGTGTTTTGATTGTGCGCTTGATAAAAGGTGCAAAGAATGTGAGGTGCTAAACGAGAAAGAATGGTTAGATATGAAGCACTATGTGCGCAAGCTAGAGTTAGATAAAGCCAGATGGGCTTCGAGATCTAAATCTAAATCTGCTAGTGAAGTTAGTTTAGGTATTTCTAGTGATCAATTAATTAATTCCTCTCTATAAGTTGATCCTTCTCCTGAGGTAGTAACTCCTACCCCTTCTACAGGAACGGTGTCTGCGGATGACCCTCGGTATGCCAGGATGGCGGCTGAGTTGAAGGCTATTAAAGACCAACTTTTAGCCTTGAAAGGTAAGAGTGAGAGTGTGATTGGTGCTAGTGAAAGTGCAGTGGAGGTGGCGACTGATCGAACCTGTCACTACCCTAGGTCTAGACCTCTACCAAGCTCCCAGGACCAAGGGAGAAGGTACGTCGACGGCCGCAAGGGAGTGAGAGGTACATATCCTCGGTCAGCCGTTGCCTCAGACAGTCCTGTTGCATCTTCCCAGTCTGCTCTTGACCGCCACGGAATAGGCGTGTCGGAAGTGTTGGGTTCTTCCCCGAGCCCCTCTCCCAGACGCAAATGGCAGTATGAGGCTTCGAGACCGACCAAGAGGAGGTGGAAGCGCTCCCCAGTATCAAGTAGCCCCGAACCTTTTCCTTCTGAGGATGACTTGGACGTCGTTCCAGTGAAAAGGCCAAAGCCTAGAGACGACAGTGAAGAGAGGCCATCGAGAGATCCTTCTCCTACAACAAGCACTACTCGGCAGCCATCGCCTTCGGAACCCCAGGATCCAGCAGCAATCGCGAAGTCTTTTATGACTGTTATGCAGAAGCAGCTGTTTACTCTGGTTCAAGCTTTTAGCCATCCTTCCCCCCAATCGGACAGACGTAAGGATGACTCTTTACCTGTTAAGAAATTGGCCTCTAAGAGGGAACGAAGTTCCTCTCCCAGGGAACCGCGGCGAGATTCGTCTAAGGCGCGGTACCGCGCTTCTTCTTTATCGACACGCCTATGAAACGCTAGTGATTTTCGACATCAGGACACTTCCGTCTCGCTCACGTTACCAGGACGATTCCAGCCTGCCCCTCCAGGACGCTTCAGCTTCGCTACGCCAGGACGAACACAGCCCTCGGCGCCAAGACCCATCCGCCTACCGCCTCGAGGACGCTTCCAGCGCTCGGCACCAAGACGCACGCGTTTCTCGTGTTCAGGACGCATCCAGCTCTCGCCAGCAGGACGCATCCTACGATTTGCTTCTTTTGGATGCAGGTGAACCTTCAGCCCAAAGGGACACTGAAGTGGAAGTAGGACAAGATCTTGAGGATGTTTCAGAGGATGAAGATAAACCTGCTAATGTGGCTGGGGATTATAAGGTTCTCTCTCGCTCCCTCCTTGAGCTTTATGGGGAGGAGTTTCAACATGCTGCCCCTCGTTCTCCTCAATCGCAGTTCAGCAGGAAGAAGGCCAAAAAGCAGTCGGCTTTCGTCAAAATGAAGCTATCCATCTCTGCTAGGAAGGTTCTAGCTAGAGTTGATGACTGGCTGAAGGAGCGGAGGCAAGCGGTAAAGACCACCTTCTCTTTTCCACCAGCTCGACTTGCTTCTAAGGTAGGTATGTGGTACGAGACTGGAGAACCTCTGGGCCTGGGAGTACCTGCCTCCTCCCAGGGGGACTTCTCTGGTATTGTTGATTCTGCTAGGAGGCATGCCCTTAACTCGGCGAAGGTAATGTGGTCCATGTCTGAGCTTGACCACCTCGGCAAGGGGATTTTCCAAGCCTTCGAAGTCTTCAGTTTTTTTGACTGGTCTCTAGGTACGCTGGCCAGGAAAACCGAACAACTGGAGGAAACAGAAGACCTGACTAGTATAATGGCATGCATGGACAAGGCTCTTAGTGACGGGTCAAATGAGTTGGCTTCCCTATTTTCGGCTGGAGTTTTGAAGAAGAGGGCCCTGTTATATTCTTTCGCTTCCAGTGCAGTAACGGTCGCGCAGAAGGCTGAGCTCCTTTACGCCCCTCTCTCGAAGCATCTTTTTCCTGAGTCCTTTGTCAGGGACATTACCCTTTCGCTTGCGCAAAAGGCCACACAAGACCTCCTGTCACGCTCTGCAAGAAAGCCTTTACCAGTGATGCCTTCATCTCTGAAAAGAGAGGTGAGGAAATTTCAGCAGCCCTTTCGAGGTAGAGCTCCTTCGAGATCGGACTTCAGGGGAAGAAGCCAGGAGACGGGCAGTAGAATGAATAGAAGTTCATTCAGATCCCGCTCCAAGAAGTGAAGGATGCCTGAAAACTTTAAATCAATCAATCAATCCAAGAAGTGAAGTTCAAGTCCTTCAGACAGCGGTAGGAGCAAGACTGTCACTTTTTTGGCAGGCTTGGAAGAAAAGAGGGGCGGACGCCTGGTCCCTCTCGGTCATCAAGGAGGGATACAAGATCCCCCTCTTGAAGAAGCCTCCGCTTTCAAATACTCCTCTAGCCTTAGTGCCTCATTACTCGGATGCAGTGAAACAAAGGGCTCTACTAGACCTGGTGGACCAGATGCTGGAGAAGGAAGCAATACAGTAGAACCAGTTTTGGAACTATCCTCCCCAGGTTTCTACAATCGCCTGTTTCTGGTACCCAAGAGTTCGGGTGGATGGAGACCCGTTCTGGATGTCAGCTCTCTGAACGTCTTTGTGGAAAAGACAAAATTTACTATGGAGACGACTCAGTCGGTGCTGGCAGCAATACGTCCAGGGGACTGGATGGTGTCTCTGGATTTACAGGATGCCTATTTTCACATCCCCATCCATCTGAATTCAAGGAAGTACCTGAGATTCATGATCCAGGGCAAGTGTTTCCAATTCAAGGCCCTTTGCTTCGGCCTCAGCACTGCTCCTCAAGTCTTCACCAGAGTAATGGCGAATGTGGCAGGATGGCTTCATCAAGAGGGGATAAGAGTATCTCTATATCTGGACGATTGGTTGATAAGATCCCGATCGAAAGAGAAATGTCTGGAGGACCTATGCAACACTTTCATGATGGCTCAAGAACTGGGTCTCGTCATCAACAAGAAGGAATCTCAGACCGAACCGAGTCAGACTATTCTTTATTTGGGGATAGTTCTGGACTCAGTTCGTTTTCAGGCTTCTCCCTCCTCGGAGAGGCAGACCAGGTGCCTCGAGAAGGTTCAGGAATTCTTGGAGAGACAGAAGTGCTCAGCGAGGGATTGGATGAGTTTGCTGGGAACCCTCTCCTCGCTCAAACAGTTTGTCGCTCTGGGAAGACTGCATTTCAGACCTCTTTAACACTTGCTATCGAGAGTGTGGAACAGGAAGACTCAGGAGGACTCCTTTTCCTTCCTCATTCCAGCAGAGATCAAGGGTCATCTGATTTGGTGGGTGGATCCAGCTTTACTAGGAGAAGGAATCTCCCTGTGCAGGAAGAACCCAGACCTAGTGTTGTTCTCAGACGCTTCGGAGTCAGGATGGGGAGCAACACTAGGAAGCAAGGAGGTCTCAGGCTCTTGGGAAAAGGGTCAAACCAGATGGCACATCAACAGGAAAGAGTTGATGGCCATTCTGTTAGCACTAAAGGCCTTCAAAGACTGTGTCAGGGAGAATAGTGGAGGTCAATTCGGACAACACCACGGCTCTATCTTACATCAGAAAGCAAGGGGGAACTCACTCTGTCTCTGTTCAAAACAGCAAAAGAGCTCCTGTGGTCGAAGGAGAACAGTGTAGGACTCCTTACAAGATTTGTGGAGGGACAGAGGAATGTAAGAGCAGACATGCTCAGTAGGAAAGGGCAAGTTCTTCCCACGGAATGGACCCTCAACCAACAGGTCTGTCAGAGTCTGTGGAAGTTATGGGGGAAGACCTTTAATAGACCTTTTTGCCTCCAACCAGAACAAAAGGATCCCCAACTACTGCTCTCTAGTCCCGGATGAGGAGGCAATAGCAGTAGATGCCTTCTTGATGGACTGGACGGGGATGGACACCTATGCGTTCCCCCCGTTCAAGATCATCAATCTGGTCGTCAGGAAATTCGCTCTCCTCGAATCAGGAAGAATGATCCTGGTAACTCCATTCTGGCCAGCAAGAGAATGGTTCACAGAAGTGGTGGACATGTTGGTGGACTTTCCCAGAAGCCTTCCTCCAAGTCCAAAGCTTCTCAAAAAGCCCCACTTCGAGAGGTATCATCAAAACCCCCTCGCTCTACAACTGACTGCCTTCAGACTATCGAGAAGCTTGTCAGAGCGAGAGGTTTTTCTGCGCAAGCTGCAAGAGCTATCGCCAGAGCGAGGAGGGTCTCTTCGCTAAGAGTCTACCAATCTAAGTAGGAAACCTTTAGGGCTTGGTGTAAGCGGCACAAAGTTTCCTCAACCACTACCTCTGTGAGCCAAATAGCTGATTTTTCGTTGTCCCTCAGAATCGATGCTAAACTAGCCGTATACACGATTAAAGGATATAGGAGTATGCTCTCAGCTGTCTGTAGGCACAGAGGCATAGATTTGACTCAGAATAAAGACTTGCAAGATCTCGTGAAGTCTTTTGAAACAACTAAGCAGGCTCGGTTAAAACCCCCAGCTTGGAATTTGGATGTGGTTCTGAAATTCCTATGCACCAAGAAGTTCGAACCCATCTCACAAGCGTCTCTTAGAGATGCGACTAAGAAAACCCTCTTCCTGATGGCTCTGGCCACAGCAAAGAGGGTCAGCGAAGTTTACGCTATTGAGAAGCTAGTGGGCTTTAACCAGAATGGGGCAGTATTTGCTTTGAGGATTGACTTCCTCGCCAAGAATGAAAATCCATCAAAACCCTGGCTGAGGACTTTTGAGGTCCCTAACCTCACTAATCTAGTGGGTCAAGAGCAGGAGAGGCTCCTCTGTCCAGTTGGAGCCCTTAGAGCTTATTTATCTCACACTAAGAATGTTAGAGGTGCATCTAATTCCTTATGGTGCTCAGTGAAAGATCCGCAAAAGCCCCTTTCAAAGAATGCATTGTCATTCTTCCTGAGGGAGACTATAAGAGAAGCTCACCTCTTGTGTGAGGAGGAGCACTTCGGCCTTTTGAAAGTAGGGGCTCACGAAGTGAGAGCTATTGCTACTTCGCTGGCATATCGTAAGAATATGTCAGTTAGGCAGATTATGGATGCAATGTTCTGGAGAAGCAACTCTGTGTTCGCCTCTCATTACCTCAGAGAGGTAAGAGTGGATTATGAATGGTGTTACACCTTGGGCCCATACGTAGCTACAGCTTCTGTATTAGGCAAAGGAGTTACTACCTCCCCTCAACCTTAGCTTTTGTATACCTGTGTTTGGGTCGGTGTTTTTACGGTTGTCTGAGGACTTTGACTTGTGGTACAGTATCCTCAGTCTAGCTAGATAGTTTATATTTATTCTGCAAGGTTAGGTGGTTAGTTTTAGTAAGGTTGCAGTTTTTTAAAAAAAAAAGGGGCAAAGGTAGTTCTGAAGTCTAGTCATGTTGTTGGTCTCACCCCGTTTGACAGACTCGATTGAGTTGTTTTCAGCATGACAGGGCCACTCCTGGCTGACACTTTTAAGGGAAAGCGACTCAAGATGCAGGTACCTTTGAAGTCAGCTACCTTGGCAGGTAAGGAATCAAGGTGGTTTTTCTCCTACAACTTTTTGCTGTTTTCCCAACGATGTTTATTGTCTGTCACCCTCCTCCAAATGTGTGAATCAGCTATACAGTATATATATAACTGCCAGGTAAGTTCTATTCATAAAAATGGAGTTTTTATGATAAAACAAATTTTTATGAATACTTACCTGACAGTTATATATATATTTTAAGGCCCACCCACCTTCCCTCACGAGACAGATCGGGCAAAGATGATCTGAGGAACAGAAAATGGGAATGATTCCAAGTACCACCCTGTAAGGGTTGTTAACCACCTAACCGCACAACCACCAAACGGCGGTTGCCGCGAGTTTTGAAAAATTCTGCCGGACGTCAGAGACTATAGCTATATATATATAACTGCCTGGTAAGTAGTCATAAAACTTTGTTTTATCATAAAAACTCCATTTATCTACAAATGTCATATTGGCATCAATATGATCAAATCAATCAATCAATCTGATTTAACCTAGGGTGCTGAGTCTTCCTCCTCATGTATCTGGGTAGCTTTTCTCTCCTTGCAGGCCCCCCCCCCCCATCCCAGTTTCCTAACCTGAGCTCTACAACACCATATACTGTACTTGTGAACTTTAAATGTGGTACCGTATCAATGGACTTCACATTTACCATAAATATATTTGGCAATACTGTACTGTACATTAGATTGCAGTTCCCTAAAGACCTAGATATACACATGGCTACTATGAAGATTAAACTAATCATATAAATTTGTTCCGTAACTGGAATACAAACCCATTTACTGTATTAGGAGTATTACTTTCGGCGAAGCTGAAAGGATGAGCCATTAAAATTTAGCTAGGGTTAACTACCCATCCTGCTAGTTAGGAGGGGGTAGAGGGTAGCTCCCTACCCCTCCCACTCACACACCTGTGATTGAGCTCACTTTGCTTTTGGCTCGGATGGTGAATGGTCGTTGCTGCTCTTCATTCTCACCAAGTATTGAACTGCCATTAATACTACTATTGTTTTTTCTCATTTCAATGTGGGTTTTGACTTCTGTAGCCAACCATGCTTACCTGGCCTGGTTCTGGGGGCTTCTCCTGCAGTACTTTCATGTCCGCCAAGGATACCGATCCTCACTGCCCATCCTGCAGAGGTCAACGGTGTGGTGTGGGTAACAAGTGTTCTGAGTGTCGGGAGTAGGCATCGTTCGCCGACGCATGGGAATGCGTCCCAACCCGGCAGAAGCAGGCAGAAGCAGATATACTTCATCCTCTTCCGACTTCAAGGAAGTCGCGCCATCTTCCGGAGGATAAGGTAAGTGCTCGCAAGATGAAACAGGATCGGAAAGGTAGGTGTTCGTCCTCCTGACCATCAGTCCTCTCACCGAGGAAAAGCAGTCTTTTCCAACAGATCTCCATCACCGCATTCCCCTCCCCCCAAACACATTACAGCTCAACCGCCGGGGAAAGAGGGGAAAGGGCTCTCCTGGGGAATTCAAGATCCAGAAGATTCCAGCACCAAAGGCAGACCCATGGTATCAAACAGCTCCAGAAGAGACTCCTCAAAGGGAACCTGCAGTTACCTTCCCTTCAGGGGATCTTTCAGACAGCGCCAGTGTCAGTAAGCAGCCCTGGTTCGGTGCCATTGTCAGAACGGTTGTGCAAGCTTTCAGGCCTGCCATCTCAGCTCGCCCTTCGGAGGCCACTGCCGGCCTTCAACACCCTTCCGCACTAGCAGAGTCCCGGCAAAGGACTTCAGTTGCTTTGCCCCTGAAGAGGAAGAGAGGAGTGTCGGATACCCTCGCATCCTCTAGAGTGAAAATGCTCCCACTCATACCTGTGATTTAGCTCACTTTGCTTCTGGCTCGGATGGTGAACTATCGTTGCCGTTCTTCATCCTCACCAAGTTACTTTTGGGAATGTCATTAATGCTTTTTGTTTGTGCTTTCTCTTTAATAGTGTGTGTTTGTGTTGACTTCTGCTGACCATGTGTTCCTGCCCTGGACTTGAAGGGTAGCCCTGTAGTACCTTCATGTCAGCTGTGGACACCGATCGTCACACCCCTGCAGACGTCAACAATGTGATAGCGAAAATAAGTGTAGTGAGTGACGGGAGTGGTCTGCCTCCCAGTGAGAAAGGTTTGGGCGTTGGCGGAAGAAGTCAGAGTGGGATATTTCTCCTTCGAAGGTTTCTTCGAACGGAAAAAACCCAAGGCTGCTTCTTCCGCTTCCTGGCCTTCCTCCAAAGCTCCTGCTCGTTCGGCCTCTTCTAAGAGACCGTGGAGTAGTAGCGTAGGCCCTTTAATTAATGGTCAACCCTGGTCCTCGTTAATTGCTTCCCCTAGCGAAGCAGCCTCACCTCTTCCCCCCCCCGGGTGAGACCTTGTGTCTTTCTCCCTTTATTTAGGTGTGGTCGTCCTTGGAGATTCCGGGTCCACCCTCCAAGGACTCCTTGCTACAGCTCATCATCCGAGGTGCTAGTGTATGGCCTTCGTCGACTTCTGAGGTTGATCCTTTGTCGTGTGTCGACGTAGTGATGTCTGAGACGTCTTCTGCTGCTGCCAACGCCCCTGCCCCTTCAGACGCTTCAGCTGTTGCTGCCGACTGCGTTTCCCCCGTTCCTGATCATCCTTCAAGGGGGAAGCAAAGTCTTTCATCTGTCTTTCCTGCGAGTGTTTCTCCTCCTCAGAGGAGTTCACTCATAGAGACTCCTCTGCAGAGGACTGTTGCTTCCAAAGGTCAGCTTGCTGATTCACCAGCCCCCAGATGGCATCAATGATCTTGCAGATCTCGCCCTCCCCTTTGCCTTGGAGGTGTCCCGTCACCATCGGTGAAAAGGCACCTTTTTGGCTCTTCTGCCTCATCTTCGCAGCCTTCCCCCGCAAATGAGTCTTCTCTTCCTTCATCTTCTGGCCCTCGACCTTCTCCTGACGACGCTGCTGCTATTCCTCGAACTTCGGCCTTGTTTTCTTCTGCGGATCGCATGCGATCCCCTTCAGAATATGCTTGCCCTGCCAAGGGGCACATCCATATTCGGGACATTCCAACACGTCGAACTTCTGCTTCTCGCCGACCTTCTCACCTGCCTTCTCCGTTCCTGACTGATGTTCCATGCCTGCCTGCTCGCGATGTGTCCAAATGTCACTCGCCCTCGCAAATGCGTCACCCTAAGCAGCGTTCTAGACCTCCAACTCGCCAGTGCTCACCAACAACTCATCAGCGCACTCCAGCACGTCAACGCTCTGAAGCGCTCAGCGCTCTTCAGCACATCAACGCTCTCCAGTGCATCAGCACTCTCCTGCGCTTCAGCGCTCTCCAATGCCCCAGCAATCTCCTGATCGCCAGTGCTCTCCAGCGCGTTCGCACTTTACCAAATACCAGCATTTGGAAGCTTGTGAGCGCTTGCCAGCTCACCAACACTCGCCAGCACACCACCTCTCTCCTGTTCGACAACACTCTTCCTGTGCTCCAGCGCTCTCCTGTGCATCAGCTCACCAATTCTCTCCTGCGCGTCAGCGCTCTCCAGCTCGTAAGTGCTCTCCTGCTCGCCAGTGCTCTCTTGCACGCCAGCGCTTGCCAGCGGTCTCTAGTGCATCAGCACTCCCCTGCTAGCCAGCGTTATGCAACGCACCAGTGCTCTACAGTGGATCAGGTTTCTTCTACTTCAAGGATGCCTCGCAGTCAAAAGGGAGAGGAAGGTAGGTGTTTTGACAGGTCACCGTCGCCTCATTCCCCTCCCTGCAAACACATTACTGTCCGTCCGACCGCCGGGGAAAGAGGGAAAGGGTTTTGCATAAGGGTTCAAGATACCGAGATCCGATCTCCGAAGGCGAACCCACCGCATCATCCATTGGTCGAGACTCCTCACAGGGAACCTTCGGTCCCTTTCTCCTCGGGAGGGCTTTTTGACAGTGGCACTGTCAGCAAGGAGCCTTAGTTCAGTGCCATGGTCTAAGGAGTTGTGCAAGCCTTCTGGCCTGCTTTTTCATCTTGCTCTTCTGAGACCTTGCAACATCTGACGGCACCAGAAGAGCTCCTGCAAAGAGCCTCGGCTACTTCGCCTCTGAAGAAGAAAAAGAGGAGAGTCTGATGCGGTAACATCACCTGGGGTGAAACTGACGCCTGTTAAGCCTTCGAGGCCTGTCCTTCCGGACTCTCCCTTCTGACACTCTCCTGCCTCACCTCTGCTGGGGGACCTTCGGGAGGGACAGATTTCCTCCCACAATCGGAGGAAGGTTCTCGCACAGAGAGCTCTCCACCTCTGATAGAAGTTAGGAAGGACAACTCCAATCGGCCTTCGATGCTAGAGTGCTATCTCCTTCCCCGGAAGGAATCGGAGAACTCTTAGACTGCCAAAGTTCTCTTCAAGGACCTCCAGGCCTGCAGGAACCACTAGTCACACTGGGGATGTTCACGACCCACCCCGAGAGGAGCTCTCTGGGATGGAAAAAGGAAACTTCGCTGCAAGTCCCATTTCAGAGGGGGAGCAAAAAGAGTCTGAACTTACCTTCTGGCAAGTCCTGACTCTCATTAGGGTACTCAACGGGTTTACCGACCCGGAGATACCCCCAAGACAGTCTTAGGTCGTGTCTTTGACACTCAGAAGCCCTCAAAAACCACTGCAGCTTTGGCCTGGTCTCAAGGGCTAGAGTGCCCCGGGCAAAGATCGCCCAGCACCTCTCTGCTCTCTCCTCCTCTCAACGTTCTGGCTATACCACCAAGCTCCTCCCACCTCCTCGCGTCAAGCAGAAGAGGTACTTTGAGGTCTTGGACGAGCCTTGTCCAGCTCTTCCACTCCATCACTCTGGAAAAGCTCACCAAGAGCGGTTGGGATAGTTATCCCACGATAAAAGTTTTATGGCTCGTCTTTTAGCTACTCTGAAAGTAATATCCCCTATAAATAGCTCCAGGTTTGTATTGTTAGGAAAAACAAATTACTTCCAAATTTGTCATATTTTATCAAATAATCATGACTGATGTATAATGATCAAGTTCAGAGTGTAATAGAATTTTATAGAATTTTAATTCTTTTTAATCTCATTTCAGATTGATGTTGAGCGAATCATTCCATTTCTAAGGGATACAGGAGTACTGTGTTCTGAAGATGTTGATGCCATTCGTAGGCATGCATCCCCTAGCCAGAGAATCCTTACCCTTTTAGATATACTTCCTATGAAAGGTTCTCAGGCTTTCCAGGTAAGGTCATCAGTGTCTTTTTGCTTAAATAACGTATGCTTCTTTAGTTCTTTAATATTTGTAATTGCAAGTTTATATTTTTTTGGAGTATTGTAATTTATATTTATACTGGTCACAGTAGCATTGAAACCTGTCTTATTGAATAGCTTACCGTACATAAAAAGTGCTAAACTAACTAGTACAGATAAATATTATGTAAAACTCTTACTGAGACTATACAGATATGTATTTGAACATCTTTTTTATTTCTTGCACACAGGCATTTTAGTAGTTCCTTCAGTTTGTCTATCACAAGGATTAATGCATTTTTATACATAGGATTTTTAGTTTATCATGCCTTTATGTCTATCGTAAGGGTTAATGCATAAAATAGTACAATTTTTTTTTATTATTTTTGTTCCTACACAAATACAAACCCTCATCCTTTACACAGGACAAGGATATGAGCAAAGCTGGAATACAGCAATTAAAAATTTTAACAGGTGTCAACAATCAGCCAGTAGTTACCTGACAGTAGCGAGGAAGCACCGCTCCCCTGCTGGCTCACTGACAAACCACTTTGTTATTAGCCGTCAGTGAGGACAGACGTTCTTTCTGGCTAGAATTTTGATAGTTCATTAACCATTACTCTTTCTTCTCCGGTGTCTTAGTGACTTCAAGTGTGTTTGAGGATACCTTGCAGACCTGCAGTACTGTACCTACATGAGTGCTAGGGAAACATCCTCACCAGGTATGCCTGGTCTGCAGAGGACAATCTTGCAGTCCTGCCTCCCCTGTGATGATTGTTGGGGTGGTTGCCCAGGTATTGGGAGAAGTATGGCAGGAAGAAGTAGTAGTCTAAGAAGGATTCTTTGTCCACGTGGTCATCCTCAAGTTTGAAGATGACCTGACTTCCCTCTTCCATCCCAGATACTCTGTCTTCTGACTCTTCTTCTGGCGCCAATCGAGCAAGAGAAGTGGCCCTTAACCTTGGGGAAGTCCTGGGACAAGGCGGTCTTACCATTTCTCTCAGCAAAACGGTTGGGCATCCTCTTCAGAAGGATCCTTCTGTTTTTGTCCTCTACGATGATGCCTTACGCTTGCTGTGGCCCTCCTGGGGACTTCAAAGTTCACCTACCGAGGAGCGGTTGAAGCAGGCTCTTTTTTTCCATATACCAGCAGGAGCATCCTGCAGTCCCTGCTTTGCAGGATGTTTACCCTTCGGGGGGTCATCGGAGAAGCCTGACATTGTCTCCTAGCCACCTTCAGAGACTTCTGAGGGAGACTTCTCCCAGGTGCTCTTCGCAAGGGAAGCACACTTCATCTATTGCCATGAGGACCTCCAAGCGAGTGCCTGACCCTCACCGCTATAGAAGAAGTCCTCCTTCATATCATAGTAGCTCCTGGAAGTATGCTCGAAGGGGCTCGTTTCACAATTTCTGCCCAATCCTCCATCTTCGTCGGAGAATATCGGGTAAGCGTCTCCTAAGTGAGCTTTTTCTTCTCTATCCCAGTCTGCAGTATTTTCTCGAGACGATTCAACTTTTCCATTACACACCTCAACCAGACAAGCGCCTCTCCCAGACACACCTTACCTCAACGCCCCTCACCCTAACACGCCTCACCAACCAGACGTCCTTCGCCTTCTAGCACCCACCCTCCCAGACTAGCTTCACCCTCTAGCACCTCACCCACCAGATAAGCCTCGCCCAGATGTGTTTCTCTTGAATGAACCAGATTCTTTTCACATGAAAACGCTAGAGGCGTCTCTCCTGGACACTCCTTCCCTGAATGCATTAGATGCGTCTCCTGAACGAGCTCTAGACTCTTTACCTGAACCCAATATAAGATGCCATGCTGAATGCATTATACGTATATCACCAGAAGGTGGTTAACACTTTACCTGAACTTGCTTCCCCTGAGCACTTGCCATTTTCAGATGGCGCTTCACTTAGGATCTTGTAACCAAGATGTTCATCAACTAAACACTATGTTTCTAGACACACCACTCCAATTGCATCTCACAGCCCAGCTACTGAAAGTAACTAGAGCTATGGTTATACCAGAGTTTGCCTCTAGATCCATGGATCTGCACCTAGCACCAATTAAATTAGACGATAGGAGGCATCATAGGAGAAAGCAACCGGAAACTCATCCTCTAGGGGGCAGTTAAGGGAGATCACCCTAGTAGACAAATGTCATCTCCCCTAACCTGATATATGTTTATAAATTTGTTGTATCCCCATTCCCCTAGCGAGGTAGGAATTGGGAAATGTTCACTGGAGCCCTACTATTTCAGAAATGGACTAGTTACATTTCTTAGTTATCACACAATCACACAGATTGCCCAGGCCCCTGTCTCGCGCGCACACACAAGAATTTAGCGTGGTGTCAGAGAGTTCCTGCACATACCTAGTCAAAAATCAGCCAGTTGGTTAAGACTTCCACCCACCCAAGGGTGAGTCTTTCCCCACAAAGAGTGAAATGATTTATTTTTAAACACAAGACTTACCTGGTGGTTATATATATATATAGCTTACGTCCCTGACGTCACGGCAGAAAAATTCAAAACTCTCGCCGATTGGATAGCCAGGTGTGCTACCCATGCGCCCCTGGCGAGGTACCCGGAAACCATTCCCTCGGTATTCATATCTTCCCTGCCGGCGCTAGCGCTTACATTGGTTGGATATTCTCCTCGCGTTTTGATTGATTATTGCTATCCCTTTGGTGAAGTACAATAATTCTGGTTTTTTGACTCTCGCTTGATAGATTTTTCGTTTGGATACTCTAGTTATATGTTTGGATATTGATTTTTAAATATTAAACTTAGCCGGTGAATATATAATAGCTGACGTCTCGGACGGCTCGACAGAAACACAAAAACTCGCGAGCGATCGCCATGAAGGTTGCGGGTGTGCCCACCAGTGCCGACTATCGGCCAGATACCGCATATACATGTAAACAGCCTCAGTTCTTCTCTGTCGGTCTTGTCGACAAGTTGATTCCGTTACTCGCTGTTGACCTGGAGTTTTCGTCATTCTTGGTGAAGTACTTCTTTTTGGTTTTGAGCTTTCGCAGTGACAGGTGTTTTTCTCTTCAATTAAAACTCTTGAACCCTTTTTGGATAGCGTTTATTGTTGATGACTTTGGATTGTTTTTGGATTTTCTTTGACTTTTCAAAATGGCTGACTCTTCTCCTATCCCTGGACCTAAATTTCGTAAATGTAATGCTAGGGATTGTAACAAACGTCTTCCCAAGGCCTCTCTCGACCCACATACCGTGTGTTCTAATTGCCGGGGTAGAACCTGCCAATTAGGAGATCGGTGTGATGAGTGCGTGGTACTTTCGGAATTCGACTGGCTAGAGTTTGATAAATATTCTCGTAAGCTTGAGAGAGATAGGGTGAGGAGAAGCTCCTCTAGGTCGTTGGATTTTTCCTCCTCCCATGCCCCTGATCCTAATCCTTCCCCTGTAGTAGTTGTTCCTGAACCCTCTACTAGCACTCATGAACCATCCATGCGGGATATGTTGCTTGCCATTCAAGCTTTGGGCGAGAGAGTTGAGTCTTTAGCATCGGACCGTAATCAACTCATGGCGGATGTGAATGTGTTAAAGTGTCAGAGTGCCACATTAGAAAATTGTGGGGATAAAGTGATTAGTGCGCAAAGTGTTTTTAGTGTTGCGACCGAGGGTTCGTCTGTTCGTGCTTGTCGTTCTCCTAGTCCGAGACCTCTTTCAGGCTCCCATGCACCAGGGAGAAGTAATGTCGTAGGACTTATGGGGACGAGAGGCTTTAACCAACGAACAGACGTTCCCTCTATGGTATCGGGCGTGTCTCGTCAAGACCGCCCCTACCATAAGACGAGCGAGGCTGTTTTCTCCTCGTCATCCAAAGGCTTCTCGCGAAAGAAACCTTGGAGCAAAGTTTCTAGACCCTTAAAGCGGAAGTCAGTCCCTTCAGGACAGGTCCAGCGTCCTGGCTGTAGCCATTGGGACAGCTCTGACCCTGTGCAGTCATCGGAAGACTGCTCGCCGCTTAAACGAAAGCGTAACACGGGCTCCGAGAGTCTCAGTAAAGGCAATGTTTTGCCGTCACAGACGTTACCATCGTCTCGGCCCGTACCGACTCCCATTGATCCTAAATGGGTTGTCCTGCAGGATATGCAGAATAAGCTTGCCTCCCTTATGGAGGAGTATACCGTTGAGCAGGTTCACGATGATCCTCGCCGTTACGCTGATCGAGATCCTGGCCATCAGCCGCCCAAACGAGCCTTTACTCGTCCTGTTGACGTTACGAAACGTGATGTCGGTAGTTTGTCACGTCAGTCACGTGACTTGGAGCCTCACTCGATGCAGTCCCGTGTTGACTTTCAGCCGCTGCCGCAGTCTCGTGTTGACGTTCAGCCGCTGCCGCAAGCTCGTGTTGATGTTCAGGACGTTCGCCAACCAGCTCAGTTGCCTTGTTTTGACGTTGAGCGTCAAGCACCACAGTCAAGGGTTGTTTTAACTGCTCAATCTAGGCAGTCAAGGCAGTCTCGACTTGACGTCGAGCGTCCTCCCGCTCCTGTTGTTGTTGCTGGTCAGTCCTTTCAGCAGTTACATGACGTAGCTTCCTTGACTGCTACTGATGCTCCTTTGCGTGTGGACTTTGCTTGTCAAGCATTGCCACCGCGGCAGGTCTCTCCCTTGCTTGAGACTCATCAATTGTCGGACGAGGTTCCTTCTGATGAGGATGTTGCTGATCCTCCACCTACTGATAATCCTTTGGATGTTTTGTCAGACGTTGAATAACCTAAGGCTACGCAACCTTCTATGGATTTTAAGAAAATCATGATGATTTTTAAGGATCTTTTCCCAGACCATTTTGTTACTGCTGCTCCTCGTTCGCCTCCGTCAGAGTTTGCGCTAGGCTTAGCTGCTGCCAAGCCTTCTTTTACTAAGCTAGTGCTCTCTCGCTCTTCTAAGAGGGCTTTACGTCTACTAGGCGACTGGTTGGTTACCAGGAGGAGTTTGGGGAAGACGGCCTTTGCCTTCCCTCCTTTTAAACTAGCTTCTAGAGCGAGCGTCTGGTATGACACGGGAGAAGTTCTCGGCTTGGGAGTCCCTGCCTCTGCCCATGGTGACTTCTCAAGCCTCGTAGACTCTCCCCGTCGCCTGGCCATGAGACGCTCTAAAATTTGTTGGTCCTCCTCGGACCTTGACCATCTCCTTAAAGGGGTTTACAGGGCCTTCGAAGTTTTTAACTTTTTAGATTGGTCTCTAGGAGCAATAAGCAGGAAGATCTCGTCTGCCGACCAGGATGTTTCCGTGCTTATTATGTCTTGTATGGACAAAGCCATCCGCGATGGCTCCAATGAGCTCGCCGCCACCTTTACGTCTGGAGTCCTGAAGAAGAGGGAAACCCTTTGCTCTTTCCTTTCAGCAGGAGTTACTCCCTGTCAAAGATCGGAGCTTCTCTTTGCCCCCTTATCGGCTGCTTTGTTTCCTCAACAGCTGATCAAGGACATTGCTGCTTCGCTTGTACAGAAGGATACACATGACCTGATGGCTACTTCTGCTCGCAAGGTAGCTCCTTCTTCATCTTTTGTTGTGAGGCCCAGAATCGATACTCCTGCGTCTAGGTTTATCCCGCCTTTTCGTGGCAGAGCCCCCAGCAGGGGAGGCGCTCGTGCCGACGGAAAGAGAGGCAAGAGGAGAGGATCCAAGTCCTCCCGTGGCAGAGTCTGACTGCCCACGTCCTCAGACAGCGGTAGGGGCCAGACTGAACAACTTCTGGCAGGCCTGGGAGAAGAGGGGTGCAGACCAAGAGTCTGTGTTGTTGCTCAAGGAGGGGTACAAAATACCTTTTGTACGCAGACCTCCTCTAGTAACAGTTCCTCTAGACCTCTCTCCCAGGTATCGAGAGGAGTCTAGGAGACAAGCTCTACATCAGCAGGTGTCTCTTGCTAGAGAAGGGAGCGGTGGTGAAAGTCTCGGACCTTCAATCACCGGGATTTTACAACCGTCTCTTCCTAGTCCCAAAGCATACGGGAGGTTGGAGGCCAGTGCTGGACGTCAGTGCGCTCAACGTTTTTGTTACAAAAACAAAATTTACGATGGAGACCACGAAGTCCGTCCTAGCAGCGGTCAGAGAGGGAGACTGGATGGTCTCTCTCGACCTGCAGGATGCGTACTTCCACATTCCTATTCACCCAGATTCTCAACCGTATCTGAGGTTTGTTTACAGGAATGTGGTGTACCAGTTTTGAGCACTGTGCTTCGGCCTCAGCCCTGCTCCCCTCGTGTTTACGAGGCTCATGAGGAATGTGGCAAAATTCCTTCATTTATCGGGAATTCGAGCCTCCCTGTACTTGGACGACTGGCTTCTCAGAGCATCGTCCCGTCATCGCTGTCTGCAGGACCTTCACTGGACGTTGGGTCTGGCAAAGGAGTTGGGACTGTTGGTAAACTTAGAAAAGTCTCAACTGATTCCATCCCAGACGATTCTCTATTTGGGGATGGAGATTCGCAGTCTAGTTTTTCGGGCTTTTCCGTCTGCCACCCGAATAGAGCAAGCCCTGCTCAAAGTCCGACTCATGCTGAAAAAAGACCGTTGTTCAGTAAGAGGTTGGATGAGCCTCGTAGGGACTCTGTCATCCCTGGAGCAGTTTGTCTCGCTAGGGAGACTTCACCTTCGCCCTCTCCAGTTCCATCTAGACTCACACTGGAACAAGAGCAAGACTTTAGAAGCTGTGTCAATCCCGGTCTCCGAGCCAGTAAAAGCATGCCTGAACTGGTGGGACAGCAACATAAGTCTGAGAGAGGGTCTGTCCCTGGCAGTCAAGAACCCAAACCACGTGTTGTTCTCAGACGCGTCGGATTTGGGTTGGGGAGCGACTCTGGACGGTCGGGAATGTTCGGGTCTTTGGATGTCGGATCAGAAGAGCATGCACATCAACGGCAAGGAGCTGTTAGCGGTTCACTTGGCCTTGATGAGTTTCGAGAGCATTCTTCGAAACAAAGTGGTAGAGGTCAATTCAGACAACACCACACCATTGGCGTACATCTCCAAGCAAGGAGGCACTCACTCCCACACACTGTTTGTCATCGCAAGGGACCTCCTCATCTGGTCAAAAAATCGAGGCATCTCCCTGTTGACAAGATTCATCCAGGGGGACTTGAACGTCTTGGCAGACTGTCTCAGTCGGAGAGGTCAGGTGATCCCCACGGAATGGACCCTCCACAAGGACGTGTGCAAGAGTCTTTGGGTGACTTGGGGTCAACCCTCCATAGACCTCTTTGCCACCTCGTTGACCAAAAGGCTCCCGACCTATTGCTCGCCAGTCCCAGATCCAGAGGCGACCCACATAGATGCGTTTCTACTGGACTGGTCTCACCTGGACGTGTACGCATTCCCACCGTTCAAGATCGTCAACAAGGTACTGCAGAAGTTCGCATCTCACGAAGGGACAAGGTTGACGTTGGTTGCTCCCCTCTGGCCCGCGAGAGAGTGGTTCACAGAGGTACTTCAATGGCTGGTAGACATTCCAAGGAGTCTTCCTCTAAGGATGGATCTCTTACGGCAGCCCCACGTAAGGGACCTTCATCAAAGCCTCCCCGCGCTTCGTCTGACTGCCTTCAGACAATCGAAAGACTCTCAAGAGCTCGAGGCTTTTCGAAGGAGGCAGCCAGAGCGATTGCGAGAGCTAGGAGAGCTTCTACCATCAAAGTATACCAGTCGAAGTGGGAAGTCTTTAGAGTCTGGTGCAAGTCATCATCCATTTCCTCTTCCAGTACCTCTGTAGCCCAAATCGCAGATTTTCTCCTACATCTGAGAAATGTTCGCTCCCTCTCAGCGCCCACTATTAAGGGCTACAGGAGCATGTTGGCGTCTGTATTCAGACATAGAGGCTTAGATCTTTCCAATAATAAAGATCTCCAAGATCTCCTTAAGTCTTTCGAGACCTCTAAGGAGCGTCGTATGGCAACTCCTGGATGGAACTTAGACGTGGTCCTAAGGTTCCTAATGTCCGACAGGTTTGAGCCATTACATTCAGCCTCCCTGAAGGATCTCACCCTCAAGACGCTTTTCTTAGTGTGCTTGGCTTCGGCTAAAAGGGTCAGTGAGATCCATGCCTTCAGTAGGAACATCGGCTTTTCCACAGACAAAGCCACATGTTCACTTCAGCTTGGTTTCTTGGCCAAAAATGAACTGCCTTCTCGTCCTTGGCCTAAGTCATTTGATATACCTTGCCTGTCAGAGATCGTAGGCAACGAGCTTGAAAGAGTACTGTGTCCAGTTAGAGCTCTTAAGTTTTATTTAGCTCGTACCAAATCCTTACGAGGTGGATCTGAGGCCTTGTGGTGCTCAGTTAAGAAGCCATCATTGCCTATGTCTAAAAATGCTTTGTCGTATTTTATTAGATTTTTAATCCGAGAGGCTCATTCTCACTTGAGTGAAAAAGACCGTTGCTTGCTTAAGGTTAAGACGCACGAAGTAAGAGCTATAGCAACTTCCGTGGCCTTTAAGCAAAACAGATCTCTGCAAAGTATTATGGACGCGACCTTTTGGAGAAGCAAGTCGGTATTCGCTTCATTTTACTTAAAAGATGTCCAGACTCTTTATGAGGACTGCTACACACTGGGTCCATTCGTTGCAGCGAGTGCAGTAGTGGGTGAGGGTTCTACCACTACATTCCCTTAATTCCAATATCCTTTTAATCTTTCTCTTGAAATGTTTTTAATCTTGTTTTGGGTTGTACGGAAGGCTAAGAAGCTTTTCGCATCCTTTTTGATTTGGCGGGTGGTCAAATATAATTTCTTGAGAGCACCCAGATTAAGGGTTTTGATGAGGTCCTGTTGTATGGGTTGTCGCCCTGGATACTTCAGCTCCTGGGAGTCTTTCAGCATCCTGAGAGGATGGCTGGGCTTCGTGAGGAAAGCGGACTAACAAGGCAGAGTAATCGTCAGAGTCAGCTTCCTTACCAGGTACCTATATTTATTTGGGTTTTGTTATGATATAACTGTCAAAAACTCTAAGCATATACACCGTAATTGTATTAATACTGGTCTCTACCCACCACCATGGGTGTGAATCAGCTATTATATATTCACCGGCTAAGTTTAATATTTAAAAATGATATTTTGATTATAAAATAAATTTTTGAATATACTTACCCGGTGAATATATAAATTATAGGCCCTCCCTTCCTCCCCGATAGAGACCCAGCGGAATGAGAAGAACTGAGGCTGTTTACATGTATATGCGGTATCTGGCCGATAGTCGGCGCTGGTGGGCACACCCGCAACCTTCATGGCGATCGCTCGCGAGTTTTTGTGTTTCTGTCGAGCCGTCCGAGACGTCAGCTATTATATATTCACCGGGTAAGTATATTAAAAAATTTATTTTATAATCAAAATATCCTTTTTTTACCCTTGCTTGTATTTGATATCTCTGTCAAAGTTCAAAATGGCTACCCCCTCTAGTGGCTTTAGGGTGTGTGCTAGTGGGTGTAAGACCCGTTTATCAAAGGCCTCCATTGATCCTCATTCATTATGCATTAAATGTAGGGGTAAAGTTTGTAAACTTGATGATAGGTGTGACGAATGCCTTATTTTGTCTGATCATGAGTGGCTTAATTTCGATCGTTATATTCATAAGTTAGCTAAAGATAGGGTAAGACGTAGTTCTTCTCTTTCTTCTAAAGATTCTTCTTCCTATGTCACTGTTCCTATTCCTTCTCCTGTAGTGGTAGTTCCAGATCCCGCTACGAGTACCATGAATGAACCAACACTTGAAGATATGAAGTTGGCTATCCAGGCGTTGGGTACGAAGGTAGTCTATCGCTGCGGATAGAATGCAATTAATGGCTGATGTTAAACAGCTAAAAAGTGAAAGTGTTAAGGTACAGTGAGTGGTGTTAGTGTTGTGGAGGGTACGCCTGCTCGGGCTTGTCGTTCTCCTAGTCCTGGTCCTCTTCCAAGCTCCCCAACCCCTGGGAGAAGGAATGTCGAAAGATGAAAGGAAACGAGAGGCATTGCTTCCCAAGCAGACGTTCCCTCGAGCGTTCGTGATTTTTCCCAGGATGTTCGCTCTTACCGTAGAAAAGGCGAAATTAATAAGTTTGGCTCATCATCGGAGGATGATTTACCTAAAAGAGGTTGGAGTCGAACTTCTAGACCTCTTAAGAGGAAAATTGACCTATGTCCTTCCAGGACATCGCAAGCAGGCTGTAGTCCTTGGAACAGTCCTGAACGTTTTTCGTCTGAAGGAAGCTCGCCTTCTAAGCGGCCTGCTGTTGAGCAATTATCCGACCTGGCCGTAACATCCTTTCATGCTCCTTCGCCTCCTTCAGATTGGATCTCACCCGCTGTTTGCTCTAATCGGTCTTTGAGCTGTGGAGAGGAAGAACTTGCGATTAATGTTTCGCAAGACTCTAATTTTAAGATTTTGCAAGAAATGCAGCAGAAACTTTCATCTTTTATGAAAGGCTACCATCCTACTGAATCCTCCTCTCTTAACACTAAGCGGTGCAAGGCGGAGAGTCAGCGAACGCTTGGTGATAAAGTTTCTAAACGTTTTGAGTGTACGACTACACACAGAGATGATAGGGAAAGTAAACGTTCTTCACGAAAGGCTGATCTCTCGGGCTTTCAGGAAGTCGAGCGTTCTCCTAATCGAGCTGCTGTTCATGCGCTTAGCAGTGATTGTGATCGTTCTGCTGAAAGCGCTTTCAAGTGTTCAGCTAGGCGTAAGGTCGAGCGTGCTCTTGAGCGTCCTCCCGTCGAGCGTTCAACAGAACGCGAGCGTCCTCCACGACATGACGTAGAGCGTGATGTCAGGCCTTCAACAGAACGCGAGCGTCCTCCAGAGCATGACGTAGAGCGTGACCTCATCGAGCGTTCAGAGCGTAAGCGTCCTCCCATCGAGCGTTCAACTGAACGCGAGCGTGACGCCAGGCGTCCTCTCATTGAGCATTCATTGGAACGCAAGCGTTCTTACATCGACCGCCCTCTTGTATGTGATACAGAACAACAAACATCTAGACAGGACTTTGAACTTAATGCAACGGTTCTTAACTCTGACTGCGTGGATCGAGAGCATTCTGAGGAGCAGCGAGACTTGTTATCAGAGGAAGAAGTTGATGTTCTTCTTTCACCTTCCGAACCCTTTGAGGAGTTATCTGAGGATGAGGACTCTAAATCTTTTCGTCATTCGGTAGACTTAAAGAAGCTGATGAAGATTTTTCATGTTGAGTTCCCAGAGTCTTTTATTCCTGTGGCTCCACTATCGCCTCCATCAGAGTTTACTCTAGGGAAACCTAAGAAAAAGTCTCTGTTTATTAAAATGGTGCTCTCTCGTTCATCTAAAAGAGCACTTAAATTAATGGGAGACTGGATGGGTGCCAAGAAAGAGCAAGGGAAAGCGGCCTTCGCATTTCCCCCTACTAGGTTGACTTCTAGATCTAGTGTTTGGTACGATACGGGAGAGGTTCTCGGCTTGGGAGTTCCTGCCTCTGCCCAAGGAGATTTCTCAAGCCTGGTAGACGCTCCTCGTAGATTGGCCATGAGGAAGACTAAGGTGGTTTGGTCTACTTCCGAATTAGACCATTTACTCAAAGGTGTTTTCAGAGCCTTCGAGGTATTTAATTTCCTGGATTGGACTCTGGGGGCCTTGGGCAAAAAGATGACTACACTCAAGGAAGGAGACTCTTCGAACCTAATCCACGTCATGTCATGCATGGATAAGGCGTTGCGAGATGGGGCTAATGAGTTAGCTGCTACTTTTACAGCAGGAATTCTCAAAAAGAGAGCCCAATTGTGTTCATTCCTGTCTGTGGTAGTTTCATCCTTTCAGACATCAGAATTATTATATTCTCCACTGTCGTCATCTGTTCCCACAGGACTTTATTAGGGAGGTTTCTTCTTCGGTAACACAGAAAGCCACTCAAGACCTGGTCTCGAAGACAGCAAGGAAAGTGTTGCCACCTTCTTTCGTTAGCCGCAAACCTAAAGAGGCTGCTCCTTTTCAAAAGTTTTCTCAGCCCTTTCGAGGAAGACCTTCCGTTAGAGGTAACTTCAGATCAGATGGAAGGGGGACTAAGAAAAGAGGAGTAAGAACAGGGCGAAGCAGAGTCTGACTGCTTTTGCCTTCAGGCAGTAGGAGCCAAACTAAACATCTACTGGCAGGTGTGGGAGAAGAGGGGTGCAGATCCTTGGTCAGTCCAACTTCTAAGGAAGGGCTACAGGATCCCTTTTATAAATCAACCCCCTCTAAGGTTAACTCCTATGGATCTCTCTCCCAAGTAGAGGGAGGAATTAAAGAGGCAAGCATTACAGCTACAAGTGTGTCTCATGTTGGAGAAGGGAGCTGTAGAGAAAGTACAGGACTGGAAGTCACCAGGCTTTTATAACCGCCTTTTCTTAGTTCCCAAGAACTCAGGGGGATGGCGTCCAGTTCTGGACGTAAGTGCTCTCAACAACTTCATCCAGACAACAAAATTCTCAATGGAGACAACGAAGTTGGTGCTTGCAGCGGTAAGGAAGGGCGACTGGATGGTATCACTGGACCTTCAGGATGCTTATTTCCATATCCCGATTCATCCAAAGTTCAAGCACTTTCTGAGATTCGTTTTCCGAGGAGAAGTCTTTCAATTTCGAGCCCTGTGTTTCGGCCTCAACACCACCCCACAGGTCTTTACGAGACTTATGCTCAATGTAGCAAGGATGCTCCACTCAAGAGGCATCAGAACCTCCCTGTACCTGGACGATTGGCTTTTATGAGCCCACTCACAAGATCGCTGCCTGAAGGATCTTCAGACAACTTTGAAGTTGACGGAAGAATTGGGTCTTCTAGTCAACAAAGACAAATCTTCACTGATACCTTCTCAAGAGATTGTATATTTAGGAGTGATGATTCGAAGTCAGGTTTTTCGGGCTTTTCCGCCTCCCTTAAGGACGGAGCAGGCACTTCTAAAGATACGTGCGATTCTAGGAGAGCAGAGCTGTTCTGCGAGGAGGTGGATGAGTCTGTTGGGAACGCTCTCCTCTTTGGAACAGTTCATCTCTCTGGGAAGGCTGAACCGACCACTCCAATTTCACCTCAACTCTTGCTGGAACAAGGAGAAGGATTTGGAGAAGGTGTGTGTTCCAATCACGAAGTCAATGAGTCACTGCCTGCAGTGGTGGAACGACCCTATCAAATTTCAAGAAGGTTGCTCATTAGAACTGAAGAGCCCAGACCTAGTGTTGTGTTCTGACGCCTCGGACTCTGGGTGGGGGCAACACTGGGCAATGTGGAAGCATCAGGGGTGTGGACGGAGATTCAGAAGTCTTTCCACATAAATCAAAAGGAGCTGCTTGTAGTTCTTTTGGCCCTAAAGAGCTTCCAAGGGTCAGTACGAAACAAAGTGATTCAAGTCGATGCAGACAACACCACGGCATTGGCCTACATAGCCAAACAAGGAGGAACACACACTATTTCCCTTTGCGAGACGGCGAGAGAGCTGCTCATTTGGGCCTTTCAAGGTTCATCCAGGGGGAAAGGAATGTTTTGGGAGACGGTCTCAGCAGGAAAGGACAAGTCCTATCCACGGAGTGGACTCTACACCTAGAGGTGTGCAAGAGTCTGTGGAAACTTTGGGGTCGCCCTTGTATAGATCTTTTCTCGACTGCAAAGACCAAGAGACTAGAGACATATTGCTCCCCAGTGCCAGATCTCAATGGCAGTACACACAGACGCATTTTTGCTAGATTGGGCAAATCTAGATGTGTACGCTTTTCCTCCGTTCAAGATCCTGTACAAAATTCTTCAAAAGATTGTGACAAACAAAGGGACCTTGATAGTCCCCCTCTGGCCCTCAAGAGAATGGTTCACAGAGGTACTGGAATGGATGGTGGATACTCCCAGAAGCCTCCCTTTACGAGTAGATTTACTCAGACAGCCCCACTTGGTAAGACACCATCAAAATCTCCAAAGTCTTCGACTAACTGCCTTCAGGCTATTGAAAGACTCACAGAGCTAGAGGCTTTTCGAAGGAGGCAGCTAGGGCGATTGCAAGGGCTTGGAGGTCTTCAACCATCAGAGTCTTTCAATCCAAGAGGGAAGTTTTCAGGGAATGGTGCAGGGTCAACTCTGTTTCCTCTTCCAGTACCTCTGTAGCTCATATTGCTGATTTTCTTTTATTCCTGAAAAAGAAACTAAGTTTTTCTACGTCAATTATCAACAGATACAGGAGTATGTTAACGACTGTGTTCAGGCACAGGAACCTGGATCTTTCAAATAATAAGGATCTACAAGAACTAATTAAATCCTTTGAGACAGCAAAACAACAACACCAGGATTCACCAGCTTGGAATCTGGATGTTGTGTTAAAGTTTCTGATGATTGACAGGTTTGAACCCCTGCACTCTACATCTATGAAGGACTACAGGATGAAAACCCTTTTCTTGGTTAGTCTGGCAACAGCCTAGACGGTTAGTGAAGTCCATGCTTTTAGTAGAAATGTGGGTTTTCAGGACGGTAAAGCAATCTGCTCATTACAATAGGGTTTTCTTGTTAAGAACGAGCGCCCTTCCCAACCTTGGCCTAAGGCCTTTCAGATTTCGCACCTGGCGGACGTGGGTGGAAATGAGCTAGAGAGAGTTTTATGTCCAGTAAGGGCCCTCAAGTTTTAATTAGACAGAACAAAGGCTTTAAGAGGCAAGTCGGAAGCACTGGTGCTCGGTGAAGAAACCTTCCTTGCCAATGTCCAAGAATGCTCTATCTTACTTTATTAGACTTCTAATTAAAGAGGCTCATTCTCACTGCAGTGAGACAGACTTTAGTCTTTTGAAAGTAAAGACTCATGAAGTAAGAGCAGTGGCAACTTCAGTGGCATTCAAGCAAAATCGTTCTTTGCAAAGCATTATGGACACAACCTTCTGGAGAAGCAAATCTGTGTTCGCCTCATACTATTTGAAAAATTTCCTGACTCTATATGATAACCGATATACTCTGGGACCGTTTGTAGCAGCGGGTACTTTAGTGGGAGAAGAATCCGCCACTACTTTCCCATGATCCTAATACCTTTTCTTTCTCTTGGAACTTTTATTTGGTGATTTTATGGTTGTCTTGTGGAGATTGCGACAGTCTTCCGCAATCATTAATTTGTCAGGTGGTCTTTTTTGTTCCTTGAGAGCGCCCCGGAATGGGTATTAGAGGAGGCTCTGTCACAAAGAGGTGTGATCAGAGGTTGGCAGCTCCTAGGGATCTTCAGCCCCCTGAGAGGACTGCTGGATCTCATAAGGATAGCAGACATAATGGCAGAGTATCATTGAAGTCAGCTTCCGTATCAGGTACGAAACCCTTAAGTTTGTTTTGTATTTTAGAAACTTTTAAGCAGAATTCCAACTATATTGGCTGTCTCTAACCCTCCACCAAAGGTGTTAATCAGCTACATATATAACCACCAGGTAAGTCTTGTGTTTAAAAATGTTATTTTCATTATAAAATAAATTTTTGAACATACTTATCTGGTGGTTATATATGATTAAAATCCCCCCCCCCTCCTCCCCTCTAGAGACTAGAGGCATGGAAGATATGAATACTGAGGGAATGGTTTCCGGTTACCTCGCTAGGGGCGCATGGGTAGCACACCTGGCTATCCAATCGGCGATGGGCGCGAGTTTTGAATTTTTCTGCTGTGACGTCAGGGACGTAAGCTATATACAGTATATAACCGCCAGGTAAGTGTGTTAAAAAATTTATTTTATAATGAAAATAACATATTTAGTGACGAAACAAATGACAAATTTGAAAGTAAATTGTCCTTTACCTAACTATACAAACCTTGTGCTCCTTACTGTATACAGATTTGTCCCTTTATCACCTATCCCCTGCAAGTCCTGCCTGCAATCAAAAGTGGTGATATAGCACAAGTGTGTGTGTGAGGGGGTTAGCCGGTAGTATCCCATCCCTCCGCTAAATAGAAGTGAAGTAGTTATACCTCGCTAAAAGGCATATTGCTAGTTTCCAGTTTTGCAGAAAGTATATTCTTTGTAAAGAGCTCAAGGTTTGTATCATTAGGAAAAATGCAAATTACTTTCAAATTTGTCATGTTTGTAAATCAGGTTTGTTCCATAACTGGAATACAAACCACACTATTTAATAGGGATATTACTTTTGGCGTAGCTGAAATGACAAGCCATTGATTTTTAACGAGGGTCAACTACCCATACCGCTAGTTAGAGGGGGATAGGGGAGGGTAGCTTGCTCTCAAACCCCCCCCCCCCTGCACACACAGCCGAAGTGTGATGTAACCAGGCAGACACAATCCTAAAATGGTCTTCAAGTTGCAGTGTCAGTAAACCCAATGCTTTGCCAGGTCTACTACGCACAGGATTCCAGCAAGAGTACAACCCTTTCAATGGCCAAGCGCCATGAAACCTGCAGGTTCTCCTTTTGGGATTCACAAGATGTGAGGTACCTTTAGTCTTTTAGTATCCAAGATGCTCTAGTTTCAAGTTCCTGGTTTAAGTTTCCAGCCAGTTGGAACGGGAGCTTCCTCCCACCTAAGGATGTCTCCTAAGTAAAGGATAATTGTTTGTATTCGTGTAGGAAAAAATCACAAATTTTTAGAAACAATTTGTAATCTTCCCAACCTTACAAACCCGAGTGCTATACTAGAACTTTCTCGCCATCACCAGCTCCCGAGATAGTTTCAGGCTTCCATGTAAGTTGGTTGTCAGTGGGCTGGCGGTTGCTTCCCCGCTATCGACAGGCAAGTACCTGTCGGTTGTTTACACTTCGTTATAATTTTAACTGCCGTATAACAGCGAAGCAAATACTATAATGAAGTTGTGTTTGTATGATTAGGAGAAATACAAATTACTGTACAGTACTTGAAAAAATTTGTGATACTGTATTTCAAATACTGTTGTCAAATCCTGTTTATTTAGAGAGCAAAAGATCCTGTAAAAATTTTGAGATTACATAGCCATTCAGTATTATTTGGACAAAACTACAAACAGAGATAATGTTAATTTGTTATGGGGGATTAAAATTCCAAATCTTTCCAAAAATGTAGCGTTTTTTTGCTAAAAGCTTGGTCACGGAAGTTCATTGAGAATTAATTCAAATGTAATGAAAACTTTAAAGATTATGACTCATGATATTAAAAGTTCAGCTATATACTGTACCTTAAATCATTCTTTGGAAAGGGTTTTAACAGCGCGTCAATGGTATAACAAGTTAATTTTCATACATTTTCTTGAAGAATCCAGGTGTGCTTATCAAGATTGCTGAGCTTTAGGTCCTTTAGTGGCTGTTGGCGATGTTTGGTAACATTTCGGTTTACCTGGTATTTGATTTATATCTTCCTTAATTTAAAGAATTATGATTTTAGTTACATGGTTTTAGTGTTATATAAATAGGTGATATTAAGATGGTTTATTACCAATAATCTAGATTACACGTTGAGTTTAGAAATACCGATAAACCTGAGCTTTCAGAGAGAAGCAATATGAACATGAGGCAAGTATGGAAATAAATTTTATCTTAATCCCATTTATTATGGTTTGAAATTTAATATCAACAAAGTATTGTTTGTTACTTCAAAATTAATTTGTAATTTAATGTTTCAGTTTGTGTTTTATTAGTTATATTGAATTGTTGAGTACTGTAGCGTTTAATAATAATAATGTATTTATCTTCCCAGACACTATGTCTTGCATTGGAGACCACATACCCTCATCTCCTAACCATCATGCTTATTGGAGCTTCTCAACGGACTCAGCTCTACGTCTCCAGACAAAGTAAGTGTACTTTTGATATTTTGATGTTTGATTGGATGTTCTTTTCTTAATACAGTACTGTAGTTGATATTCTCTCTCTCTCTCTCTCTCTCTCTCTCTCTCTCCTCTCTCTCTCTCTCTCTCTCTCTCTCTCTCTCTCTCTCTCTCTCTCTTTTTTTTGTGAAGTTCTTGGATTTTTCATTAACATTACAGACATTGAGAATCATCATTTATTCCAGCACAGGTACAAACCATCCTCCTTTACATAGGAGAAGGATAACAGCGAAGTTGAAATACGGCAGGTAAAATTTTATAACCAGGTATAAGTAGTTGGTGTGATAACTTTTATAACAGTCATCAGTGTAGACAGACATTCTTCAACTGGCTGGAAACTTTGGCAAATATTCAAGCTTTAACAGCATTTTTCTTCGGTACTCTAGGATTTTGTTCTCGGTAGGAGTCTTTTGCATTTTAGAATATTGTCCTTGAATTTGAGACATGCTTAATGATAATATGTCTCCCACAACTCTTTAGTTGGGCCAAGGTAATTGCAGAATTCTCACCTTTACCACCAGGGGTTAGTCTTATCAAGTGAGCACTTTCACCCCTCACCGAGGTTTAGAGGTTTAAAAGGCTGTTCATGAATAACAGAGGCAAGGGACTATGACATTGCTCTTTCGAGCAGGACAATGCCCTAGCCAACTACCTACACCTTGTTTTAGATTTTTAACTTCCATCTTACAATTTCAGTTATCATTCTCCCATGTAATAGACTTAGGTTTGTATAGTTAGTTAGGAAAAATACGAATTTTCAAATTTGTCGTATCAGTTGACTTTTATTCCAATTTTTATAGTCATTTGGGAGATGTTTCACTCAAAAGGCACTGAATAGTGTGATAGGTACATCAGTTTTGCCAAAAACTGATGTACTAATAATGTTAGAATTGTCTTTTACTTCAGTTATTTGGTTCTATTTGTACTTAAATGCAATCTTTCATAGATTGAAGTATTGATGATACAGTGGTACATTAATTTAAGAGTTTAATTATTTTTGGAGTGAGCTCGCAAACCAAAACAAATTTTCCCATTAGAAATACTGTAAAGGAAATACACTCTATGCAATCCACCCATCCATATTTAGACACACACACTAATTTTTATAGGTTTTGAAATAGAATTGTTCCGTAACTGGAATACAAACCACGCTATTTAATAGGGGTATTACTTTCGGCGTAGTTGAAATAACGAGCCATTAATTTTTAACGAGGGTTTACTACCCACACCGCTATTTAGCGGGGGTTGGGGAGGGTAGTTTGCTACCCCCCTCTCACACACCTGTGCTTAAGCTCGCTCTACTCTTGGCTCGGATGGTAGTCGGATGTGTCCACTCATCCTCGCCGTCATTTGGCAGCCATTTAATTGCTTTTGTCTTTTCTTTTTCTTTTTCTTTTTCTAGGTCTGTATGTGAAGTTGGCCTCTGCAATCATGTGCACCTGCCCTGGGTTTCCCCGATCGCCCCTGTGGAACATTCATGTCGGCGGTCGAGACTAATCCTCATGCCCTTTGTCCTTCTTGTAGGGGCCAACGGTTTGATAGCAACAACAGGTGTAGTGAGTATAGGGAGTGGTCTACCTCCTAGTGGGAGAGGTTTTCACGATGACGGAAGAAGTCCAAACGGGATATTTCTCCTTCGAAGGTTTCTTTGAAAGGAGAAAACCCAAGGCCTTTTCTTCCGTTGCCCAAACCTCCTCCGAAGCTCCCACTCGGTCGGTCTCTTTCGAGAGACCGTCGAGTGGTAGCATATACCGATGTACTGTTTACCAACCTCGGGGCTCGAGAGATGATGTTGCTTCCCCTAGCGAAGCAGCTCCACCTCTCCCCCCGGGGGAGGATATGTCACTAACCTTATTTCAGCTTTGGTTCTCCTTGGCGCTTACGGGTTCGCCCTCCAAGGAGGTTTTGCTTATCTACAGTACATCCGATTGGGTGCCGCTGTCAAGCAATCGCCGTCACCGTCAGAGATTGATCCTCTGTCTCTTGTCGACGTTGTGGTGTCAGAGGTATCCAATGCGGTATCACCCATCACCTCTGCCACTTCAAACCCTACGGTAGCTGACGGCTTAGTTTCTCCTGTTCCTGTTCAACCTATGAGGGAGAAACTAAGTCCATCATCAGTCTCTCTTGCTAGTGTTTCTTCCCCTGGGGGGAGTTCACTTACAGAGACTCCTCTTCGGAGAACTGCAGGTCAGCTTGCTGATCCAACGGCCCCCAGAGGGCGCATTCGTAGGAAGGCTTGCCTTCCAAAAAGTCCTCCAGGGGAGACAAGAATCCTAGAGGAAGCAGCCGAGGCCGCAAACGCTAGGATAGGCAGTCCCCCTGTATGTCCACCAGTTGGGGGATGCCTACAAAGTTGCTCAAACAGGTGGAAGCAACTCGGGGCCGATTCCTGGACAATCTCCGTGATCAATCTAGGATGTCACGTCCCGTTCATAACATCTCTACCTCCCCTGACGACGCATCCATTGTCATTGAACTCCCTTGCCATGGGATCGGCAAGGGGGCATGCCCTTCGGGCAGAAGTCCAGACCCTGTTGAAGAAGGGCGCTCTCCAAGAGGTCCTCGAAGAATCTCCAGGCTTCTTCAGTCGACTCTTTCTTATAAAGAAGCCGTCTGGAGGCTGGAGATCAGTCATCGACCTCTCAGCTCTGAACAAGTTTGTCAAACAAACTCCGTTCAGCATGGAAACGGCGGACACGGTCAGACTAGCAGTAAGACCGCAAGACTTCATGTGCACGCTGGACCTAAAGGACGCGTACTTCCAGATCCCAGTCCATCCGTCTTCAAGGAAGTACTTAAGATTCAGCCTAGACAACAGAAAGTACCAGTTCAAGGTGCTGTACTTCGGTTTCTCCACAGCACCACAAGTCTTCACCATAGTGTTCACCCTAGTATCATCTTGGGCACACAGGATTGGCATCCGTCTCCTCCGTTATCTGGATGACTGGTTAATCCTAGCAGACTCGGTGTCAACCCTTCTTCAACACCAAGACAAACTTCTGAGACTTTGCCAAGATCTGGGGATCATGGTAAATCTCAAGAAGTCTTCACTGCTTCCCACTCAAAGACTGGTATACCTAGGCATGATTATAGACACCAATCTCCACAAAGCCTTCCCATCAGACGACAGGATAGCAAGGCTGAGGAAGGTCGCAAGACCTTTTCTCAGACGAGAAGAACTTCCAGCCCAATCGTGGTTACGTCTCCTCGGTCACCTTTCATCGCTGGCCCGTTTAGTTCCCAAAGGTCGCCTCAGGATGAGATCCCTCCAGTGGCGACTCAAGTCCTGGTGGAATCAAGCGTACGACTCCCCGGACATCCAAATCCCCATGGGACCTGCGGAACTGACGGATCTCCAGTGGTGGGTGGCAGACGAGAACCTACGAAAAGGAGTGGATCTTCTCGTCCTCCCCCCCGGAGTTGATGCTGTTTTCGGACGCTTCAAGAAAAGGGTGGGGGGCCCACGTGCTGCACCACACGACCTCAGGCCTCTGGTTAGAGTCAGAAAAGTACCTCCACATAAATCTCCTAGAGATGAAGGCCGTCTTTCTGGCCCTTCAACAGTTCCAACAGTACCTGGCAAGTCACTCTGTGGTGGTGATGAGCAACACCACCACAGTAGTGGCCTACATCAACAAACAAGGAGGTACTTTTTCGCAGCAGCTATTCCATCTAGCAGTAGAGATACTGAGATGGGCCGAAATCCACTCGATACCACTATTGGCACGCTTCATTCCGGGCAAAAGGAATGTGCTCGCCGACAACCTGAGCAGAACATCTCAGATAGTGAGTACCGAGTGGTCATTGGATCATCTAGTAGCCAACAAAGTCCTGACTTTGTGGGGTTCTCCGACTGTGGACCTCTCCGCAACGGCCCTGAACTTCAGGCTCCCGCTGCACTGTTCCCCAGTCCCAGACCCCAAGGCTCTCTGGCAAGATGCTTTCCAACAACGGTGGGACAACATCGACGTTTACGCCTTTCCCCCTGTTCTGTGTGATGAGGAGGGTGCTCAACAAGACCAGAACATCGGTCAATCTTTCAATGACCCTCATAGCTCCGCTATGGCATCACGCAGAATGGTTCCCGGACCTTCTGCAACTCCTAACCGAGCCACCAAGAGAACTCCCTCCACGACACAATCTACACAGACAACCACATGCCAACATCTTCCACAAAGCCGTAGGTTCACTACGGCTTCACGCCTGGAGACTATCCAGCATCTCCTCTCTGAGAGATGATTTTCACAAGAAGTTGCGATCAGGATGTCTGGACACCTGCAAAAGTCTTCGGCAGCAATCTACCAGGCAAAGTGGAAAGTCTTCTGTGGTTGGTGTCGTGGAAGGGGTATCTCTCCACTCGATGCCACTATTCCAACAATAGCGGAGTTCCTCGTGTATTTGCGTGAAGAAAAGTCTTGGCAGTGAAAGGCTATCGCTCAGCCTTAAGTCTCGCCTTCAGGCTGAAAGGAATGGACATTTCCTCATCGCTAGAACTTTCTCTACTCATATGTAGTTATGAACTTACCTGCCCTCAGTCGGAAGTGAGACCTCCCCCATGGAACGTGGTTCGAGTTCTCAGGTCTCTTAAGAGACCTCCCTATAAACCATTACGCCAGGCATCAGATCGCCACTTAACCTGGAAGACGGTATTCCTGCTAGCTTTGGCCTCGGCCAAGCGAGTCACGAAACTTCATGGTCTCTCGTATGACATCGCCCATTCAAGGGGATGGGGGGAGGTAACGTTCAGCTTCGTCCCTGAGTTTATTGCTAAGACTCAGAATCCAGGAATAGCGAATCCTCGATTCGACTCCTTCCGGATTTCTAGTCTCCGTATTGTAACAGATGACCCAGACCATCTCTTACTATGCCCAGTAAGGAGCTTGAGGCTGTACCTCAAAAGAACAGCCGCAGCCCGTTCTCGTGTGCCAGCACTATTCGTCAGCACAGGAAGGACTAAGAGGAGGGTCACCAAGAACACCATGGTCATTGACCTGGCTCTGAATCCAGACCCTCCTCCGTCACGTCGCTCCAGAGCACATGATATCAGGGGCATAGCTACGTCCCTGGGCTTCAAAAAAAAAATTTCAGTGACGCAGGTTGTTCAAGCTGGGGTGTGGACACGTCAAACAATGTTCACATCCCACTACCTGCAAGACATGACCCACAGGAGACTCGATACGTTCTCTATCGGGCCTGTGGTGGCTGCACAACAGCTGGTTTAAAACCTCAAGCTCCTTATTGGACAAGTAGCAGAAGGTTGAGGGCATTGTTACCCGGTTTTAGTCTGCATGAATGAAAAGGTTTGACTGGCCCTTATTCTTTTCATCATCCCCTCTCTTGGGGAAAGCAGCATCCTGGGTTCTCTGCATAGCTGACATCAAACCACTGCAGGTAAACCATGCTCCCTTGTGTTCCTAGTATTAAGATTAATACTGTTATGTTCCCATACCCTGACGAGGTGGTATTGGGAAAGTCCTAGTCTACAAGTTTCCATCTAAAGAACTTAAGAACAACTTTCTAGAACGAGTCACACTTCTTCATACCTTCACACACAGCTTGCGTAGGCCGCAGACCTTGCGTAGCAAGGTTCTAGCGAGGTGCAGGGACTTATTTCTTGAGTGCTTACACACTCAAATAAGGAGTCCCCGGGCAAAGCCAAAAGCCAGACTGGCTGGGACGTCCACCCTTCCTAATGGGTGAGTCACCCCTATTAAATAGCGTGGTTTGTATTCCAGTTACAGAACAAATGACAAATTCATAGATAATTTGTATTTTTCCTAACTATACAAACCTTAGCTATTTAACCAAACTTGCCCACCAGCCCTATCCCCCTTGAAGTCCTACCTCCAAGCAAAGTGAGCTCAAGCACAGGTGTGTGAGAGGGGGTGGGGTTAGCAAGCTACCCTCCCCTATCCCCGCTAACTAGCGGTGTGGGTAGTAAACCCTCGTTAAAAATTAATGGCTCGTCATTTCAGCTACGCCGAAAGTAATACCCTATTTAAATAGCTAAGGTTTGTATAGTTAGGAAAAATACAAATTATCTACAAATTTGTCATTTTAGTGAAATAATTATAACCCCTAATGTCAGAAAGAAATACAAATTAATAATTCACTATGAGAAATAGAAATATCGGCAAATTAACTCACATTTTACCTTTTGAGGAGAGTTGTTGCTGGCGTGAGGAAGACGAGAGGAGGAGGATTTGGAGGAAACATCTCCCTATATAACTTTATCAGGAGTTCTCTCTCAAACGACTTTCACTACCACTAACTTAATCACTTTTTTTTATGCTTTCTGGACACTTGGTTATCTTTTTTACACCGTTACGTTCAGTTTTGACAAGGAACTTATCCAGAGACTACTATTTTTTCACTCCTCCTCACTTGAAATCTCCACATTTTTTTTATGCTGCACGTTGTGCAACTCCATTACCATTGCTTTTTTATAAATACTGTATAGTAGTTTTCGGT
The DNA here is from genome assembly GCF_036898095.1 of Palaemon carinicauda. NCBI lineage: Eukaryota > Metazoa > Arthropoda > Malacostraca > Decapoda > Palaemonidae > Palaemon > Palaemon carinicauda. Next base: position 72,926,809 of record NC_090728.1, read on the forward strand.
AATCCTGTCACTTTCTGTGTCTTATGAGTCCAGATAAGTAGAAACCTTTCAGGGTTAAGAACATGTTGCCGTTGATTTCTTCCATGTCTGCACCGGTTTCACATCATCCAATGTTTTGATATCATCTTTTGTAGAAAATTTTAATTGTTCAAATCATGATGTTGTATGATTGTACAGTATAGTTTTTGCAGGTCAGTTACACATGATTTTTTCCCTTATTGTCTTTCATCATCATCTTATGGACCATTTTATCGATACTGTTAACTTGACTGTGGAGCACAAAAAGTCTCTGATGAAATAGCAATCACAATTCGACCAAGAGCATATGGTCACAACTGTAGAAAAAGCATACCCAAAGACATGCATGCGAAATGATTCTTCTACTAGTGCTGGTTGGAGAGTGAAATAGTTAGCTCCGAGCAAGGGGGTTGCGAGCTGTGAAGTAAAATGGTGTAGAGAGCCTTAGAACACTGCCTGGGTGCGTATGGGTACTGCATTACTGATTTCTGCACTTCATGTGCTAGTCTCATTAGTACTTGTAAAAACTAATGCTCATACGTAGGGTAATTTTTGCTTGCAGTCGTATACAATGCTCGTAAACTGATTTGAATGGGTATGCTTGTATGCCGTTTTACTTGTATTCAAAGTTACTCATAAACTCAGCTATTTTACTACTGTTTTTTCTTAACATAATGATGTTAAGATATCTGTAAGTTAAAAATTGAGCTCTCTTTTGCATAAGTAGACCAAAGTCTGATATTACAGTACCACTGTATACTGTAAGCAGTATTCCCATATTTCCAACTCAAAACAGTTGGGAGTAGGTGGGTCGTTTCTTTGCATCATTATTAGATTTTTAAAGAAAAAGATTGTAAAAAGTTGTTGTTGGTGGACACCATAGTGGGCATAGAAATTTGATATATGGTCTTCCTTAGGTAGTAGGTTGGCCAAGGTACCAGCCACCTGTTGGGATACTACCACTAGAGAGTTATTGGGTCCTTTGATTTGCCAGACTACTACATTTGATCCCTCTCTCTAGTTACAGCTCACTTCATCTTTGCTGACACATACACAGAATAGTCTGGCCTATTCTTTACACCTTCTCCTCTCTCCTCATACACTTGACAACACTGAAGTTACCAAACAATCTTCATCTCTAAAGAGGTTAACTATTGCACTGTAATTGTTCAGTGGCTACTTTCCTCTTGTTAAGAGTAGAAGAGACTCTTTAGCTATGGCAAGCAGCTCTTCTAGAAGGACTCCAAAATCAAACATTGTTTTCTAGTCTTGGGTAGTGCCATAGCCTCTGTACTATGATGCAAATTATGGGGCATGAAGTTGAACTTGAACAAAATCAAAGTGTGATTGGTTAGTAGGTCGAGGACAGGGGCTCTTCAACATCCAGATTACGGCATTGATAATGTTTCTTTAACTATGTACAACTTTAAAGTTTTAGGTATAATTCTTGATTGGAAATTTACTTTGTTCTGGTACATATGTAAATCCTCGTACTTTACATAGGATAGATAACAGTAAAGCTGTAGTTCACAGCTGTTAAAATTTATAAGAAGGTGTAAACAACCAACTGGGTTACAGTCGGTAGTGAGGAAAGCACCAATCACATGCTGGCTCAGTGACAGACTACTTTGATTTCAGTCATAGGTGTGAACATACATTCTCATTACTGGAGTACTGGCTCACTAAACTTTTTGCCTTTTTTCAGCCTGGTTGTGTGTAAGTGTCTTTGGTGAGGATCCCGGAGATGCAAACTTGCCCGAAGGTGTCGGGTTGTAAGTATGGCACCTTTGTGTCTAAGAGAGAGACAGATCCTCACCTTTTATGCCCGTATCGCAGAGGACAGTTGTGCTGCCAGGCCTCAACTTGCAATGAGTGTTGGGAGTGGCCATTCTCCCAGTGGGAGGCGTATGGTAGGAGTCAGAAGTAGTCAAAAAGGGATCCTTTGTGCTCTGTGTTTTACTTCTGACTTCCTCTGGAGGCCTCCCGGGCAAGAGTGATGGCCCTTTTACTTTGGAGAAAACCCTGAAACAGGTAAACCTTCCCGTTTCCCCTAGAGGAAAGGGGGAGCCTGTTTTTCAGGTCAATCATGCCTTATGACTGTTGTGACCTTTCTTGGATCGTAAGAGTTTACCGTCCAAGGATAGGCTTGTGTAAATGCTGTTTCAAGGGCCAAGGTAGGAGAGAGTTTCTGCTACTGCTGGAGACGCAATCGTTTCGTCTCCCTCCAGACTCGAGAAGTGAGAGTTCCTCTTTCTCGGTCTCATGCCCAAAGAGCCCACTGCCTTCTTGTCAAGTGCTCTTCTTGTTGAAACCCCTGATAGAGACTCCTTTAGGATTGCTCTTCCTGTATGTTCTCCCTCTGGGAGACATGTCAGTGTTGATGAGCAACGCGTCTTCATGCTCGAGCAGAATACTTTGAAACCAAACAGAGAATGCAAATGAAAATGTGTATACTTTCTCATCAGCCCTACAGAAAACTCAGGAAGGCAAGCGTATACATGCGTTTGAGCACCCCAGCTCTTAGGAGCTCTGATGTTATTGCCATCAGGATCGCATCTATGAGCGTGTCGTGTCTCCTGAAACCTTGGGCGAATACAATCACTATGAGAATCATCGATGTACTCTGGACTACATTAGTACTTTTTCTGCTGAGCAGAGCAGTCTGTGTTCCCGCGCCAGGTTTCTCAGCACATATCTCCTCCTATGACACCCATCATTCAACATCGCGCTCTGAGTTTGCTTCAGCTAGAGCACAGGCCTATAGAGACTATGAGCACCATAGTGAGTATAGAAATGTGACATCTGGTGTTCCTCAGGGTAGTGTTCTTGGCCCGTTACTCTTCATACTATTGTATATACAGGTGACATGTGGTTTGGCCTAGAAAGCAAGCTTGTTGCATAAGCAAATGATGCTACTCTGCATCAATTCCATCTCCTGAATGTAGACCTGAGGTTGCTGAATCCCTTAATAGAGATCTAGCTAAAATTAGAGCATGGTGCAAATTATGGGGTATGAAGTTGAATCCTAACAAAACTCAAAGTATGATTGCAAGTAGATCAAGGACAGTGGCTCCTCAACATCCGGATATCAGCATTGATAATGTTTCTTTAACTTTGTATGACTTGAAATTTTAGGTGTGATTCTCGACAGCAAATGTACTCTTGAGAAACACATTAGGTCTGTGTCTTCTTCAATTGCACAAAAAATTGGCTTAGAGAAAGTGTCTTAAGCTTTTTGGTAATTAATTTATTCTGAAGAAGGGTTTTAATTCTTTCATTCTACCTTGTTTTGAGTATTATTCTCATCTTCATTTGTTGGACAGGACGGTTTATTGAATTTCTTATTCTTGACTTAGATATTAATCTCTGGCACCGTCGTTCAATGAGTTCATTATGCATGTTTCATAAGATTTTTTATAATTCTGACCGTGCTTTACATTCCGATCTTCCGGGACAGTTCCAGCCTGTTAGTAATACTAGGCATGCAGTTAATTTTAATAGTCAGGTCTTCTTCATCATGAAGCTCAGTACTACACAGTATTCTAGAAGTTTTATTCCTGACCAAGTTGTGGAATGATCTTCGTAATCGGGTAGTTGAATCACTGGAACTTCAAAAGTTCAAACTTGCGACAAATGTTTTTATGTTGAACAGGCTGACATAAGTCTTTTTTATTGTTTATATATTATGAAATATCTATTTTAATGTTGTTAATGTTTTTAAAATATTTTATTTTAATTGTTCATTACTTCTTATATCGTTTATTTATTTTCTTTCCTCATTGGCCTATTTTTCCCTGTTGGAGCCCTGGGGCTTATAGCATCCTGCTTTTCCAACTAAGTACTTGTCACAGAGGACCATAGACTAGTCCAAGAGACACATACCTTCAGACTGGTTCACCACCTAGAGCCCTTGGGGTCTCGAGTGCTCACCTGAGGCCGAGAGGACACGAGCACCTCCGAGGGCTAACCCCCAGTTATGAGACTTGGGAATTGTCCTCATTAAGGTTGACGATAAGAGGTGCAAAAGTCAACATCATTGGACACCTCCCCCGTGACCTTTATCACCCTATGGTCCATAAGGGCTCCAGGTCACCTTGGGAAATTTCTTATTTGGACGAGTTTTGACTTGATCCTCACCTATCAAAAGTGGCGCTCTGTGCCTATCACTTTTTTTTTTTTTTTAAGAGGCAAGAGGAGGAGGTTCCCTGATAGCACTTTCTGAGTAGTTGCAGACCCACTCTGAAGTTGATTCAAGGGTTTTAAGGAAAGGAGGGCTTCCACCAATCTCCTTCTTTCTCTTCTAGTAGACCCTACACATAGAGAAAGTAAGGACTCTTAAGACAGTCTCAAAGAACAGGACAGCCTGACTCTGAGGGTGCTCTCCTTCAACCGGCCTGTCCAAAGGGCCCTGATATGAAGGAGGGTTAATCAGATTCCACCTTCCTGCAGGTACTCACCTGCATTAGAAAGGTGATCGGTCCAGGTGAGGCCTCTTGCTCCCTTCCTAAGAGGAGGAAGACAGCCATTGATGGGCTTTTTAGGGCTCCCAGGGCCGACAGACCACGATTGGAGCATCCTTGGTCGATCTTGGCCTCAGAAGCTCAAAAGTTGATGCCCAGGTGTCACCAAGAAGAGAATCACTTGAGGGCAGGAAGAGCTTTTGAGATAATTCCTCCGGTCTTTGCACATCAAATTATATACAGTACTAAATGAACCCAGGAGCCTTCTCCTCTCCCTTGACACTTGGCTCTGAGTTGTCTTCTTTGGCATTCCAGCGGAACATATAGCCTCTTAACCTGTCGTCTTTGTAGCTTCTGAAGCTCAGAATATGGAGAGCACAGCTATGGTAACCCTTCAGGCAGCTTCCTATGTGGACCACTAATCGGGCAGTGTTGATATCTTCGCCGACCCTAATAAGTGTAAGGCTTTTTATACCAGGGCTAGGCTGTAGGCTGTAGAGTTCCTCACCCATCAAGCTGCCAACCAGTGGGCCAACTTTATCTTGAAGAGGTGCAATACTGTGGCTTCCAAGTTATAGAGGCAGATTGCTCACAGGGAGGTACTGCAGCTTGGGAATGCTTCCATCAAAGGTTCCACCTTATTTCCAAGGGTAGATGTGGATGCTGTTGTGGAAAAGGGGAGAAAGGTAAGCCAAGACTCCCTCATACATTTTGCAGTATCATTTAGACAACCGCAGGCCTCATCCACCTCTGGCCAACAGAAACTGTCGCCTATAGTGAGACAGGCACACAAGGTGATGTCGAAAGACTAATCCCACCCTGTGCAATTTGCCTCCAGACGAGGACCGCAACAACATATGTCTGTTTTGAACAGACAGTGTCGAGGGCGCAGTGTATGAGGAGGTAAGAAGTGAGGAGGACACCCCTGGTAGGGCAACAATTCCCTTCCCCTCCCCCAGGTACCTTTCATCAATGGTTGACAAATAACCTCACCCTCTGCACAGTAGTCCAGACCCTGGTAGAGAAGAGCTTTCTCCAGGAGGTCATCAACAAATCCCCAGTCTTCTTCAATCAACTCTTTCTTGTCGAGTTGGTTTGTTCTACAAACTCCGTTCAAGATTGAGACCAAAGCCATGGTCAGGCAGGCAATCAGAACAGTAGACTTTATGATGACAATAGATCTGAAAGATGTTTACTTCCAGATCCTAGCACATCCCTCCTCCAAGAAGTACCTCCAGTTCCTCATATCGATCAGTTCAGGGTGTTATGGTTCGATCTATTGACAGCACCACAAGTTTTCACCAATGTTCACTGTGGTATCTGTGTGATTATGCCAACGGAATACATATTTTACATTACCTAGATGATTGGCTGATATTGGTGGACTTGGTGGAAACCCTTCTCCTTTATGAAACAGCCATGTCTTGTTCTGCTACAATCTGGGGATTTTGGTAAACTAGAAGTCAGTTGTCTTGCCCAGAGAGAAACTGATATATCTCGTAATGGAAATAGACACTATACTCGGGAGTCTTTTCACCATAAGATCGTCTAGTACGCCTATGGAAGGCGACGCTCCCTTTCCTCCTACAACCACGGCTATAGATACATCAGTAGCAGAGGCTGTTAGGCCACCTTACATTCTTGGAACGCTTCTTTCCCAATAGATGTCTCGTGATGCCTTCCATTTAGTAACAATTGAAGGAACACTGGTCTCGATGAGGTTCCCAAAAGAGAAGAGCTTAAGCAAGATATAGAATTAAGGCTAGATGAATCCAATCTCCTCAAGGACTAGTCCCTCCTCACCACCTCCAGAGTTAAGTCTTTCTGGATGTGTTAAAGGAAGGGTAGGGCTGCACCTCTTGCAGCGTCGAGCATCAGGCTAGTGGTCAGAAGAAGTGTGTAGCTGTTCCATATCATGTTATAGAAGCATTGTCCTCACACTCTTAGTGAGGGGGAGTATGATGTAATTATGCAAACTCATCAATATTTAAATGCCAAAGGTATGTCAGCCCCATTACATAAGAAAGTCTAAAGTTTCAACGGAGTAATTCGGCTCATTATCCTTTATTGCAGGGGCCATGGGCCCACTGGTATTGCTAGACCACTGGTACATGAGGTGTAAGGTTCCTTCAGTCTATCGACAACATAGCACGGGCATCCCGGGTATGTATCCAGTCAGTTGGAACGGGGACTTCCTCCCTCCTAAGGATGAATCTCCTATGTAAAGAATAAGATTTTGTATACATTATGTACCAGAACATATGACAAATTTGAAATTTGTATTTTTCCTAACTATACAAACCTGAGGCCTTTTCTCATACTTGCCCGCCATCACCAACCCCCCAAGAAAGTCCCGGCTGCAATCCAAGGGGTTTGTCAGTTAGCCAGCAGGAATCTGTTGTTTACACCTTGTTGTAAATTTTAATGGCTGTGTACTCCAGCTTTTCTGTTATCTATCCTATGTTAAGGACTCATGTTTGTATAGTTAGAAAAAATACAAATTACTTCCAAATTTCTAATTTTTTTGGTCAGTTGCTCAGTTGCTACTTCATTTGCACAAAAAAAAAATCCTATTGAGAGTTTTTGGTAATCATTCTAATGTGAAGAAATATTTTAATTCTTTCATTCTACCTTGTTTAAAATATTGTTCTCTTGTCTGGTCTTCAGCTGCTGACTCTCATCTTAATTTGTTGGACAAAAACTTGCGAGCTTTTAAATTTTATATTCGTGATATGGATATTAATCTCTAGCACTGTTGTTCAGGTAGTTCTTTATGCATGTTGCATAAGAGTTTTTTGGTCTCCTATGACCCCAATAGCTTTCTAGCCTTTTTGAATTTGATATCATTTTTAACATTATTATTATTATTATTATTATTATTATTATTATCACGGTACAACCGTAAGTGGAAAAGCAGGATTCTACAATCCCAAAGGCTCCAGTAGGGTAAGCAGTCCAGTGCTGAAAAGAAATAGAGAAATTACGAATAAACTGTGAGATAAATGAATTTATAATTTTCAAGATTTTTATCAAAGATAAAATATGTCAGTCATATATAAACTTATGAGACTTGTGTCAACCTATTCAACAGGGGAGTATTTGAAACAAGTTTAAACTTTGAAGTTCCACTGATTTCACAGCCAGATATGGAAGATCATTCCATAATCTGGTGAGCTGGAATAAAAGTTCTAAAATCATTTGTAGTATTGAGCTTGATGGAGAAGGCAAGACTTGAAATTAACTGGCATACCTAGTACTGTGTATGGGTTGAAATTTGAATGCAAAGGATGATCAGAATTTTAAAAAGTCTTAAGCAACATGCATAAAGAATGAACTAAACAGCAGGGCTGGAAATTAGTATTCTGATCATGAGTGAGGGATTTAATAAAGTTTTTGTCCAACAAATTAAGATGAGAGTCAGCTGCTGAAGACCAGGCAGGAAAACAATTCTCAAAACAAGTTAGAATGAAACTATTCATAAACTTTTTCCTCAGGATAGCTTTATCACCAAAAATCTTAAGACTTTGTCAATAAGCCTTTTTTTTTTTTTTGCAATTGAAGAAGAAACAGTCCAGATGTTTCTTAACAAGTAGGTTTGCAATCAAGAATTACATCTAGAATTTAATTAAGTTATATATATAGTTAAAGAGAGTTTATTCAATGCAATGATCTGGGTGTTGAGGAGCCACCATTCTTGACCTACTTACAATCATACTTGCGTTTTGTTAGGGTTTAACTGCATCCAGCATAATTTGCACCATTCACTAATTTTAGCTAGATCTTTATTGAGGGATTTAACAACTATAGGTTTACATTTAGGAGATGGAGTTGATGCAAGGAGAGTAGCATTATCTGGATATGCAACCAGCTTGTTTTTTAGGCCATGAAAAGTAACGGGCAGAGAACGCTTCCCATAGGCACACCAGATATTACCTTCTGGGTGTCATGGAGTCCAGCAACCATTACTTTCTGCTAATAATGCTAAGAAAAGACCTACCTACTCCCATCTGTTTGATCTTTAAAACAAGGGCCTCTTGGTTAACCTGGTCCAAGGCAGCAATAAAATCGAGGGAATTATTATACAGCTTTGGATATTGTAAGAAGGGCATCATATGTTCTTAAGGCCTTTGCAAAAGTCAAGCTGCAAACTAGGAAAGAAAAGGTGATAACCTTTCAGCATGTCTATTGGCATATTTTGCCAGAAGACGTTAAAAAACTTCAGTTAATATGGAAGTTATGAAAATTGGGAACTAATCAGCAGGGCTAAAGCTACCACCAACACATTAACTGGATTTTGCTCAATATCTCATGATATTTATGTATAATGAAAAAATAAAAATTCCTTGTATTTCAATACAAACTTAACAATAATAGCAAAACAATAGGTACATGACTGTATACAGAGGAGATGAATATGCAACACCTAGACTATAAAGCAAAATTTTGGATGAAATTGATGAACACACACCCTGCAAAGCTTAGTACCCTCCAGAATGGTTTTGAAGAAGAATAAAGATAAATGAACATAAAGGGAAAAGTCAACCTCTTGATATACCACCAGGCACAGTTGGCCCTACTATTAAGTTTGCCCAATACCTTATTTAAAAAACAAGAAGAGAAAAAAAATAATAGAATGATGTGCCTGAATGATCACTAAAGCAAGAGAATTCTACCCCAAGACAATGAAAGACCATGGTGCAGAGGCTATGGTACTATCCAAAACTAGAGAACATTGGTTTAATATCAGTCTCCTTCTGCTAGAAGACTTGCTCACCATAGCTCAAGTGTCTTTTCTACTCATAGTAAGTGGAAGGTAGGCACTGAACAATTACAGTAGTTGACCATTCAAGTGAAGATGAATGGTGTGGTTTGCTTGCCGTTGTCAGGTTTATGAGGAAAGAGGAGTGTGTAAACAATAGGCCAGACTATTTAGTGTGAGTATAGGCAAAGGAAAATTGGGATCTAATGTTGTACTGCAGGATCTGGCCACCCAAAGAAATGAATTAATTGCTCATGGTAGTATCTTAACGGGTGGCTTTTAAAAAATAGATCCATACTGTATAAGGAAACTAGGTCATCAAACGAGAATCAATTCCATTGCATTACAAAAGTAAGAGAGTCAGGTACAGCGGACCTTAAAAAAAATACTTTCCTGGTACTCCAGAGATAGAAGGAGGAAATACATTACTGTAGTTTGCATATTGTCAGTGTTATTAGAAAAGCTTGCATGACTTGATAACTATTGTTAAAGAAAGCTAAAGTTGCATGATAACTATTGCTAAAGAAAGCTAAAGTTGCATACTGTAATCGATTTTGCAGTTGGACGCAAGAAAACACTCGCCTATACCTAAGGCCAAAGCACTGTAGTTGCAATACTAATTAAGTATATAATTCTTGAATAAAAGACATGCAATAATTTTGATATCGTTCAGTAACAGGAAGCAACTTAAAGTAATGATTTATCCCCTAAAAGTAATTGTTCCAGCTAAGAATCTGGGAAGGCTGGTCCAGGGGCTTGCCACCTGGCTAGGTCTGTGACCTGGGAATTACTATGTTAGGTTAGGTGGCTGGGTGTTAAGTTTTGTGGCTTTTGGAACGAATCTTTAAATTTATACTTTCCTTCAGGAAAAGCTCTCCTTATTGGTAGCGTCTCTGCCTGGTGTGTGCCAGATAATGGTTCGAGTCCCCCTCAGACTCGTTAATGCCATTAGTGTCTGCAACCTTACTGTCCTTGTGAGCTAGGGTTGGGGGGTTTTGGGGGAGCCTATAGGTCTATCTGCTGAGTCATCAGCAGTCATTGCCTGGCCTTCCCTGGTCCTAGCTTGGGTGGAGAGGAGGCTTGGGCGCTGATCATATAAATGGGCATTGTCCTGCTTGCTAGGGCAGTGTCACTGTCCCTTGCCTCTGCCATTCATGAGCACCCTTTAAAACCTTTAAACCGTTTGTAGGCCAAAGAGCTTTTTGACTTCTTCCCTCAAGGGAACTGGAGTTATCCGTAACTCATAATATAAAAGATTGTAAAGGAGAGTATCCCTTGAAGTACATATACTTGAGGATCTCTTGATGTATACATAATTATTTAAGAACCAAAAAATTGAGCAGCATGCCTAGACTTCTAATAATTCCTTCTAGTGAGAAAATAGAACATGGTAGTGTTAAAGACAAAAAGATCCAAGAGAATGTGAAATACAGGCCCCCATTTTTGAAGAGAACAACTTACAAAAACCTAATGAGTCAATCAAAACTCAAATTCATTTAATTTTTAACACACAGTGCCGTTAGACGTAATTTATGGCCACTATATCAACTTTTTAGGACTAATGGACCTAATTACTTGTATTTCCTCTTTTTTTATTAGCTTAAGTATATGAATATACTGTATATAACATATATCAAAGAAAAGGAAATTATTCAGCCATACAATAATAAATGTCCTATCAAGTATAGATTTGTGTCAAGATGATTTAAGTAAAATGTTTAAAAAAAGTGAAGCTTAGGTCGTGAGTGCCAAATCATTTAGTGAGGGGTTGACTCTCAAAGGGTTAAAAACAAATTGTTTAGGTGTGAGCACATTAATGTTCCTGAAATGACTCGAGTATTTCATAATGATACAATCATACCTCTGTTCACGAAAGAATCTGCTTATGAAATTTTCACCGTGCTAAATGAGGTGTGAAGATTTTTCTGACTCACATAGCAAAAAATTGTTTCATGATAAGAAAAGAGATTTGCCAGCCAGGCCGAGAAGAGAAGTCACTCGTTAAAAAGTTCAAAGAAAACGGGTCTACACAATAGAAAATGTATCTTTATAGTAAGGGTAACTATAATAGTACAGTACATATGGTACTGTATATTTTATATATGTATAGTATTTTACTATATGTATTGTATTATTTTCCATTTATTATTGCATTATGTTCAAATGACTAGTTGATTTACAGGTATTAACAGTTAGTCTAGGCATATTGAATGGTTCAAATATTTTTGGCTGTATAGTATCATTGTTGTTATACTGTAGCTTTTTTATGAAATTTAATGTGGTGTTTTTGTAGGGTTAGGAACGAATTAGGCGATTTACATGTAAAATGTGACCCTTAACACGAAATTTTCACGAAATGAAAGCCACTCCAGAACAAATTAATTTTGTGTTGTGAGGCATTACTGTAATTACAATCATGATTTCTTGGCCTTGCCCTATCTTGCATTGCAGCCTGTTTAACATTGCTTTTTGTTAAAGAAATTTCTTCTGGTCGAACTACTATTTGATGATGTTAATAGTAATAAAAATACAGTTATACTTTAGCGACATGTGTTGAAGTGCCTTAATCTTGCTAAATTTGATTATCTACATTTAAAGCAAAATTCATATATAGTGTTTGAACTAGTAAAGGAAAATGATAGAAAGTCATAACTCTTCCTGTATACTTCAAAGTACTTTTTAAGAAGTGTTTTGAAGATTTTTTTTATCCCATTTACACAATATGAGTTGTTTATTGAACATAAGTAAAAAAAGAAAATAACCTGCTTAACTCATATGAGACATTAAAAAAAACGAAATTGTGTAGTACATGCTATATTGTGCTGCATATATATATATATATATATATATATATATATATATATATATATATATATATATATATATATATATATATATATATATTGGGGGGAGAGGGAGGAGTAATATGCTATGATTAGCTCATTGGTTCATATATTCATAGTTGTTAAAGAGATTTTGACAGATTATCAGGAAATTTATACTTTTAATTACTCTGCTTAATTTATCAGACCTGATTTATTTCTCTGTAAATAAACTATGAACACGTTACTACTCTCGTTTTCTGTACCTCTTAATAATATCAGTAGTATGTTGAGAAGTCAACATTATGAAAATTATTTTGGTTTTTATTCTTGAAATAAACCAAATTTTTACGTTTTGAAATTTATCCATTTATGCTATATTTATCCCTACCTATCATTGTTATTAAAATCCGCTGATCTTTAAACACAGATAAAGTCGATTTATAGAGTGCAATTACGAGCGATTATTACCAGCAAATTGTTATTTACCGATCTTGGTTAGCATTTTTTTAGAACAATATTTTAATGTATAGTTTTTCATATGTGGTACCCATTGTATAGTGGAAGTTTTCTGTGAAGTATTGAAAAGAAAACGCATAACGTCCATTTTATGACTGACTATAATAAAGTGACGAAACTTTTTTTTTTTTCCCTCCATTGAAGTCGTCCTACATTATAAAAAGTGACCGATGTTTCAGCGATATTCCATTGTTCATTGCAATTTAGCAGGTACGATGTTTTTTGCTACTCTCTCTCTCTCTCTCTCTCTCTCTCTCTCTCTCTCTCTCTCTCTCTCTCTCTCTCTCTCTCTCTCTCTCTACGGAGGTGTGGTATAGATAGCTCCATTATTTTTGTGAGTTATGACGTGACCTAGTGTTTCCGGAAGATAGGAGAACTATTGATGTGGGCTTTTTGAAATGTAAGCATAACAGTGCTGCCCATCAACTTTTTATTGTCATGATTTTTTTTAATTTGCATTTACTCAGGACAGTATTAAGTAGGCACAAAGTTTTTGTAAGATTTTGCTTTTATATATATTAGAATTATGCACATTCACTATGCATCTTTTATATTTTCTAATGTGTAAAGCAGTCCCGTTTGTATGCAGCCTATCATGTTGAAATGTGTTTTACAACGGTTTTTTATATATGAGAGAGAGAGAGAGAGAGAGAGAGAGAGAGAGAGAGAGAGAGAGAGAGAGATGGTATGTAAGGACTGAGGTTTGTTGGTGCCAGTTCAATCGTGGGAACTTTGATAAAGGGATATTTTGCTCTGGATCAATTACAAATATGAAGAAAGAAGGTTGAGTAGGGTTGATTATGTCTTTTCCATCATGTTTTGATAGCTTTAAAGAGCTTTCTCTCCTAATTTAACAAATAAGGTTATCCAATTATCAGATTTCATATAAATTCTAACTTCATTATTTTTAACCTGAAATAGCATATTTCAAGTAAAAGAAAACTATGTAACTTTATGTTGGAATAACAACAATTAAATTTCAAAACTTCAACTTTTGTTTCAGAAAGAGAATATCGAAATCTTTTCTTATCACGGAATTATATATGTTTTTAAACATGCATTTTATATTATGAATTACACTATTACGTGAACATATACTGTACCATTTAGATTCATTTTTAATAATTTTCATTAGTTTGTCTCGATATAATATGGGCATGACATAACATTTACGCTAAATAGTTTGCTGGTGTTGGCAATAAAGGTAGTATATCTGTTCATTACTGCTTAACGGTTATTATTATTATCGTCATACTGAACAGTAGCATGTTAATACAGAGAGAGAGAGAGAGAGAGAGAGAGAGAGAGAGAGAGACAGAGAGAGAGAGAGAGAGAGAGAGAGAGAGAGAGAGAGTGTAATGTGTTGTATTATATTATTATTGCAGTACAGCACATTCACTGCTGTAGTGTACAGTATTATCATTTAAAGTACATTGAAAATATTTGAGGGTATAGTTACAAATGCGTAGTATATTAAATCTTTAGATTTTCGTGTCTATGTTTACTTTCATAATTCCTGTTAGGAGCTTGAACTCTGTGCATGAGGACAAGAATGGTTAACTTTTTATTGTTATTCTTATAGTTATTGTTATGAATAGTTATTATTGTCGTTACTATAAGCCAAGCTTGCAATCCTAGTTTGAAAAGCTTAATGATTTAAGTTTCCAAAAGGAAAGCAGCTCAATACGGACAAATAAAGTGTATTGAAGAATGAAACTATAGAGGAGCAAATGATAATAGAATGATCATGAGTGCATACAGATAGGAAGGAAGTTTTGATAGTTGTGAAAATGATCAAAGAGGCAGATAAGGAAAAGGCAACGTGTTCATGAAGCGCCTTAACCTGGCCCTTTTAATGAAGTCAACCCAGCAACATCGTTCGGAAAATGAAAGAAGAGGAAGAGCCAATTGACAGAAAAGCTTGATTCTGTGCACATGAGAACGTTAATTCTTAGCATACTCACCATAACGAAAATCTATCTTCTACCTTATATTGTGAACAAAAAGCTGCTATAATATTTGTAGTTGTTACTCGCTTGTATATTTAGTATTGGCATGTTTAAGGAAATATAGGAGTATGTGAAAGGAATAGACTATTCGATGTATATGTAGGCAAAGATTAGAGTCGTATATGCGTAGAAAAGTATCGAACCAACTGTCTGGCAAGTCCTTTATAGACCCTATAAAAAGTAAAGTTGATTTCTTTACAACTCCCCCATATTCTAAAGTAAAGTTGTTTCTTTACAACTCCCACATATATTTTATTAGAAGTAAAGTTAATTCTTTACAACTCCCATATATATTTTTTAAAAAGTAAAGTTGATTTCTTTACAACTCCCACATATATTTTATTAGAAGTAAAGTTAATTCTTTACAACTCCCACATATATTTTTTTAAAAAGTAAAGTTGATTTCTTTACAACTCCCACATATATTTTATTAAAAGTAAAGTTAATTCTTTATAACTCCCACATATATTTTAAAATAAGTAAAGTTGATTTCTTTACAACTCCCACATATATTTTATTAAAAGTAAAGTTAATTCTTTACAACTCCCACATATATTTAAAAAAGTAAAGTTGATTTCTTTACAACTCCCACATATATATTATTAAAAGTAAAGTTAATTCTTTACAACTCCCACATATATTTTTTAAAAAATAAAGTTGATTTCTTTACAACTTATGAAAGTGACGTGTGTGATATAAAGTTTCATTTTGTGTGAACATTTACCAGTCACCATTTTTAGCTTTTAGTTTTTATGAAGAAAGTTTCCCATTGGGAACTTTTTTAATGTAATGTTAATTGTTAATAGTTTCCTTTCCCTTTTTGGTTATTGTTTGTTCTTCTCTTTTTCCAATTGCAACGCGTCCCGGGTTTTTTAAAAGGTTCGGGTGATAGCAGTGTTTACGCTAGCACCCACCTCCTCTTTACATTTATAATTGGATTTATGATTCATACGTTTTCATTTAAACAAAGTCCCAATTACGCACGCTGTCCACCAGATGGGGAACGCTAGGTTTTTTTTTTTTCCTTTTCTTTTTTCTTTTTATAACAGCCAGTGGATAATCGATGTTTATGTTTGAAAGTTTATGCGAATTCGTTGTTAACATCATGTCGTATGTAATACCTTGTCCTGATCGCTTTTTTAAATTTACGATTTTTTTGTAATTGTATTCCATTGATATAGGAAAGCTTATTTTTTCTTCATTTCAGTCCTAAAAGATAACAGAGAAGTGATAGGCCTATGGGACAATGTAAAAATATTGGAATCTGTGACGGGCGAATATTCCGAAGGTATGCACTTACCTCAAATAAAATAGTTGTTCAACTGGAAACCCCGAGGAGTATTCATTTCACAAAATTAATAATGAGAATTAATGGCCTGACTGGTGTGTCTTGGCCGGCTATGAAGGGAAGAGGAGACAAGGGTTAGGTCGGGGATTTGCTCCTGTCCAGAAAGTTGAGATTAGACGAGTAAAGGATAAGGACGGATGAAAGGCCTTTGGGAGATGTTCGAGATCTACTGTTGAGAAAGGTGGAAGGAAACTGGAAAATTATGCTGTTTAGTCATTTATGAGGTTGGGCCAGAAACAAGGCGAACAAAAGACAATAGTAATATTATAGTTAGTGATGAATAATGGAGAAGCACTTTCATATGAAAAAAGTCCGAGTTTGATGGACCTTAGTAAATTTCAAGTAAAATTTGAAAGATTCATTTTCAAATGAATGGTGTGACAGACAAATGATTTAACGTAAGTCATTTCCAGTTGTTCGTATATGAGTGTGTATTTTAACTTTGTACTTTTAATTTTTTCCCGGTTTGTATAGATGTACTGTACAGGTGTTTACGCCTACAAATCTCGCTCCTCGGTGGACGACGGAGCGAGAAGAGTTTTAAGTTGAGTGCTTTCGTGTGTGGACGTGGAATGGTATGGCAGAAGGTAAAATGGAACCGACTTTGAGAGTGAGCCAGTAATGCATGCAACAGTTTTCCCGGACAAAGCAACAGGCCGGAATGTTAGGAGAGTGGCTTAGTATTCATCTACTTGAGTTCACCTTTAATAGGTTGTGCTTTTGTGTTGCTTGTGAGAGTGAGTGAGTGAGAATGAGAAGGAGAGGGAGCTTCGGAGGTGATGGATGACACAAAAGCCAGATACTGCTATAATTTATTAAGGAGAAATGTGATTTGCGTTTTTCTGCTCCGTTTAAGATTGAGAGATCGGTGGTTGCGTCATTTCTCTCTCTCTCTCTCTCTCTCTCTCTCTCTCTCTCTCTCTCTCTCTCTCTCTGTAGTCGTTACTGGGGCAAAGCACAGATCACGTATAAAAATGTTTAAAAGCAGAGAGAGAGAGAGAGAGAGAGAGAGAGATTGTAGGGGTCAATTTTGGAGAGAGATTATTGTATAGGAAGTCGTGGAAAGGAGGCCTGGTCTGTCAGAGAGAGAGAGAGAGAGAGAGAGGGGGGGGGGGGGGGGGGCGGTGGAGCGAGCTTTTAAAGGGAAACATAGCTGTGGCTGGGAAGACTCTCCAGTCGACTAGGGCTTGAACAACCGAGTACCGTGGATCAGATGTCCCGGCTGCTGTGTTTCCTGAAATCCCTTCTCCGTCTTTCTCATACCCCGCCACATCCTATCTTGGTTCTAAATGTAAATGGGGAATCTGATTTGAAATGTCATGGAAAAGCTGTGGATTTAAGACATGAAAGCTGCAGATTACTCTTTAGCTATTTTGAAAATAAAAAAGTTAATGTTAATTTTAGATTTGCTTCCCGAAAAAACACCAAATTTTACTTTTTATCATTATTGATTTCCACCATGAAATTTAACAAAATGCTAAACCAAAGGAGATGGAGTGACGCATTCCCTACTGGAAAGTTAATTGAATTGCAATTGCAAGTAATTTAATATTCCATATATAAGGAGGATAGTTTGACCCACTTTTTTCCTTCGCCAATCTCCCGTTTTCACCATGCATGGTAATGAGGCTATCCGCCGCGTTGGTCTTAAGTTAGCATGAAATAGGAGAGGAAAGCTGAGAAAGGCAATTATATACATTTTTTTTGCAGGATACCCAAAAGAAAAGGAAATTATTAGCTCATAATAGACTTCTTTCTATTATGCGAAAGGGCGGTCGTGATTGATTACTGCGCTTGACGTCACTACCTCCGCAGTTGCAGAAAACCTTTATACACTTATCTCTTTTCATTTCATTAATCAAATACGAACTTAATATCAATACAGGTGTATCTTTTTCATTACTGACGATAATAATTCTCTCTCTCTCTCTCTCTCTCTCTCTCTCTCTCTCTCTCTCTCTCTCTCTCTCTCCTCTCTCTCTCTTATTTTGCTTTTCATGGAAATTATTGACGGGGAAATGTATAACCAGTGTACAGAGAAATATTAGTTATGAGGCACAAGTAGAGCTTTTAATTCTTCACCTCCCGTTTTAACGAAGATTAAAGATAATGAATAACTAGACCTTGAATAGTAGACTAAATATAAAGTCTCGTCGCTTCTTTGCGTTTTCATAGTGTCATAAACTTCCTTATTCAGGCCTTTGCAACCGTAGAATTATTTTTATTTAAATTGATAATTATGCTAAGGTATCTCATTCTAAAATAGACTTATTGAACATTAGCTGACGCACGGCATTAAACGCAATATTTATTGAGTAAGCCTTGAGTTAGTTGATGATGTCATGGTATTTTTTATGTAACGAGTTGGCCTGGCCTTGGCAATGTTTGTTCGTCACCTTGCATTATTTATTTATAATTTTCCTTCTTCATAACTTACCTTTTGTGCCGTAGCATTTATTCAGTGGATATTAATTTTTATATTCGTTTCCCCCTTTTATCTCAAATTACCTAAACATTAATTTATGATCTTCATTTTTCAAGTAGAAATTTTATGAAGGGAGTTTGATCTTGTTTTGACCAAGCTCGCTCACTTAACCCTTTGAGTGCCATTGGACTTATTTTACGTCTGCTTTTCTACTTCCTTCGGCACCATTGAATGTATATCACGTCCAGTAATTACCAGTTTTTACTTTCTTTTAATATTTACTCATATGAAATGTACAGATTTGTATACCAATGAAAAGAAAATTTATACAGCTATACGATAAAAGATGATGGAAAGTCATATTTTGTATAGTTTTTTTTAACTAAATTGTTTGAATTAAATGTTGAAAAATGGCCTTATGCTTGAGTGCCAGATCCCAGATAATTTGGAGACGAGTTATCACTCAAAGGGTTATGATTTTCATCTTGCTTAGCGTCGTGTGGTGATGCATACTGTAGTGGTAGTTTCTGCCTCTGGAATTTTATTGGTGGATTAGGATATCAGTAATGCGATGCATTAATGTATTAATGTTTGTGTGTGTGTGTGTGTGTGTGTGTGTGTGTGTGTGTGTGTTTCTGCAAATGGCAAATGTTTCGGTTATGAAAGATATCTGATTTTAAGCTTTTGTAAAACTTCTTTAAAATTTATCGATGTCTGTTATTATTATTATTATTATTATTATTATTTGCTAAGCTGCAATCCTAGTTAGAATAGCAGGATGCTATAAGCCGAGGGGCTCCAACATGGAAAATAGCCCAGTGAGGAAAGGAAAAAAGGGAAAAATGAAAATATTTTTAAGAAGAGTAACATCATTAAAATTAATATCTCCTATATAAACTATATAAACTTTAACAAAACAAGAAGAAGAGAAATCATATAGAATAGTGTGTCTTAGTGTACCCTCAAGCAAGAAAAAACTAACCGAAGACAGTGGAAGACCATGGTACAGAGGCTATGGCACTACCTAAGACTAGAGAACAATGGTTTTATTTTTGAGTGTCCTTCTCCTAGAAGAGCTGCTTACCATAGCCAAAGAGTCTCTTCTACCCTTACCAAGAGGAAAGTAGCCACTAAACAATTACAGTGCAATAACCCCTTGGGTGAAGAAGAATTGTTTGGTAATCTCAGTGTTGTCAGGTGTATGAGGACAGAGGAGAATATGCCAGAATATTCGGTGTATGTGTAAGCAAAGGAAAAAGGAACCGTAACCAGAGAGAAGGATCTAATGTAGTACTCTCTGGCCAGTCTAAAGATGCATAACACTCTAGTGGTAGTATCTCAACGGGTGGCTGGTGCCCTAGTCAACCTACTACCTGAACCTGAAAAGTTTCCTATTGGTCATCCGATATCTCAGTTTGACTGCTATATTTGTGAATAAGTTCAGTTGTATATATAAATTCCTTAGCAGTATAGTGGACCAAATATATATATATATATATATATATATATATATATATATATATATATATATATATATATATATATATATACAGTATATATATATATATATATATATATATATATATATATATATACAGTATATATATATATCTATATATATACATATATATATCTAAATACTGTATAAACCTAAACATTTAAGTATGTATTTTTATGTATATGATACGTATATAATGAGTTAAAAGTTATAAATTTCAAGTGCCCTGTAAAACATTTAAGAAAACTAAATTTTGTTATGAGAAATAAAAATTGTATGAGAAGTAAATTGAGAATTGTAGAATATAAACGACACCTAAATGATAGATCCTTAAATATGTCTTTGGTTGTCTGTTATTGTCAGCCACAACGGCTTCGGCCTACAGGTGTTACGGATGCATGAATACTTGAACAAGCAAATAATTCTTTATTGTGTGCGCATGTGTCCATGAGAATTATCTCAAGTATAAAAGGAAGCTATTAAGTAAAACACATTTCACAACATAGATTAGATACAGAGATATAAATCTATCTATGCAGATAAAGTGCTGTTATAAATTTATACTTTTATGTAGTAGGTTGGCCAGGGCATCAACCACCCGGTGAGATACTACCGCTAGAGAGTTATGGCGTCCTTTGACTAGCCAAAAAATACTACATTGGATCCTTCTCTCTGGTTACGGTTCACTTACCTTTTGACTACACATGCACCGAATAGTCTGGCATATTCTTTACAGATTCTTCTCTGTCCCCATACACTTGGCAACACTGAGATTACCAAATAATTCTTCTTTACTCCAGGGCTTAACTACTGGAGTGCAATTGTTCAGTGACTACTTTCCTCTTGTCAAGGGTAGAATAGACTTTAGCTATGGTAAGCAGCTCTTCTGGGAGGACACTCCAAAATCAAACCATTGTTCTCTAGTCTTGGGTAGTGTCCTAGCCTCTGTACCATGGTCTTCCTCTGTCTTGGGTTAGAGTTCTCTTGCTTGAGGGTACACTCGAGCCCACTTTTCTGTCGTATTTCTCTTCCTCTTGATTTGTTAAAGTTTTTATAATTTATGTAGGAAATATTTATTTAGGTGTTGCTGTTCTTAAAATATTTTATTTTTACTCGTTTCCTTTTCTCACTGGCTACTTTCCCTGGCGGGGCCCTTGAGCTTATAGCATCCTTCTTTTAACCTAGCAAGTAATAATAATGATAAATAATATGTTTACTTCAAATTACATGAAAATAGGAAGCTACAGTTATTCATTCACCCAAACCAATTTCAAGTTGCACACCCGCACTGCACGCATGCTGACTGTCTTTGGCCAAGGATCAAGCCATCTTAATGATCGTATTGCCTATTTAAACAAAAATTAGGATTCGCAAATACTGAAAAATACACATTCGGGCCTCCTCTAGTTGATATTAAAGGCAACAAAAAGTGTAGATTTGTTGAAGTAATTCTTAAAGAAATCTTAGAAATAACCTAAGGGGAATAGCTGCGGTGCAATATAGACATTGCTGTAGTAATGATTCTTCATGACGTCCCTTTGGCCCCTTTGTGCACTCACTTTTTCATAGGTAGTAGTTGGCTAGGGCACCAACTACCCGTTGAGATACTACCGCTAGAGAATTGTGGCGTCCTTTGACTGGCCAGAGAGTGCTTCATTGGATCCTTCTCTCTGGTTACGGTTCACTTTCCCTTGCCTACACATACACCGAATAGTCTGCCTACTCTTTACAGATTCTCCTCTGTCCTCATACACCTGACAACACTGAGATTACCAAACAATTCCTCTTCACCCAAGGGGTTAACTACTGCACTGCAGTTGTTCAGTGGCTACTTTCCTCTTGGTGAGGGTAGAAGAGACTCTTTAGTTATGGTATGCAGCTTTTCTAGGAGAAGGACACTCCAAAATCAAACCATTGTTATCTAGTCTTGGGTAGTGTCATGGCCTCTGTACCGTGGTCTTTCACTCTCTTGGGCTGGAGCTCTCTTGCTTTAGGGTACACTCTGGCACACTATTCTATCTAATTTCTCTTCGTGTTTTGCTAAAGTTTTTATAGTTCATATAAGAAATGTTTATTTTAATGTTGCTACTGTTCTTAAAAAAATTATTTTTCCTTGTTTCCTTTCCTCACTGAGCTATTTTCCCTGTTAAAACCCCCTGGGCTTCTAGCATTATGCTTTTCCAACTAGGATTGTAGCTTAGCAAGCAATAACGATAATAATAATAATACCTCTGTTCCCTTTTCCTGGAGGCCGTCTTACTGAACAATCTCTGTTTTTTTAGTTTATAGTGCAATTGAGGGGTTTAATCCCCTTGATTAAAAACTTGGCAGCTGAATGGCCTTCCTGGTCCCACCACCTGGCTATATGTTCTAAATTCATAAATTAAATAGAAAACGAACTGTATTCCTCACAAATTAGAAGGTGCCATCTATGTTATTGTATCTATCTCAATCATTGTCTTGGAATTTATTACTCAGAATTTTAAATGAGAACTTAATGTTTCTCAAATGTTTAGTTTCATTAAGACAATGCTGAGTGTGACATTTACTTTCGTCAATCACAGTATTAGATGTGTGCGGGGTCTTATATGATGAAAGAATCTATTACTATTAACTATTACACATCAATTAAGCGCTATTTGAAATTATTTATGCAACATTTCATTTTAAAGAGGGTAAACGTATATTTGATGGTGGTATTAGTGAAGAATGAATGTTTTTTGTGATTGCGGTGTTTCAACTTCTTGCTGTTCTCTCGTATGTACAGGCATTCGTATTAAACACAATTTGCATATCGTTGTCGTCAAAATTAAAAAGAATATATATATATATATGTATCATTTGTTGATAATGTTCCGAAAGAAGGTCTATTACCAACTAAAAATATTTTGTACTTTTATGTGAAGTGTGATTTGTATATATACGTATATATATATATATATATATATATATATATATATATATATATATTATATATATATATATATATATATATATATATATATATATATATATATATGTGTGTGTGTGTGTGTGTTTGTGTGTGTGCCTATGCATAAATATACACATGTATGGTGTATGTAAGAAATCATAGCAATTAACTCGAGAAAAGCATAAGATGTTATAATATCACTCACTTAAAGAAGAATTAAAAACTCTTTTGGGTCCTTTCGTCTTATTTACATCGTCAGGCTGACTTACAATGGAATGAAAACCCAGAGGTATCGTATTTATGGCGAACACGACATCCCTGTGAGGTAAATTTTTAATGACTTCAGGTATGTTGGATTTTTGAGAAGGGAACGAACTAGACTCTCAATGTTAAGTTTTGACATTTTGTACTTGAAATTTACATTGTTTCCAAAATATTTCTATGGGTAATTTATTACCATTGATTACTTTATCGAATTTTAGCCAATTAATCCACTGACCCCTATGGAGTCTAAGGACAGCCAAAGCATTATTTTTGTGTACCCTTTTTGTGACTTGCACATTTATGCTGTCTCCTTTTTGTATATCACCCTTTAGACATTTGTTCAACATAAAACTAATTATTATACACTCAGAATATGATTATTATGTATTGTATTAGTATTGATTAGAGTGCTGTTGTAATTAAAAAAATTTAGTGTGCTGTTCTATTTAAACACCACCTTTATATTTAATGGGATGTCCTTTAGATAATTATTATATAATTATGCATATGTATGTACATTATGTGTGTGAATTGATTATTGGGTCAAATTAGCGTTTATGAATGGTGATTGTGAATGCAATAAAAAAAGATTGAAGCATCTTAGATGAACTAATATACCCATTATGTGACGCAAGAAAAATTGATAGAGTAAGAAATGTCAAGTTATATACAAAAAGTGGTCAAAAGATTTTAAAGGAAAGACATTTGGATACCAATGTCTTTCCTTTAAAATCTTTCGACCACTTTTTGTATATAACTTGAAAAATGTGTGTGTGTTTATGTGCGTACCTGTGCTATGCTGTACCGTATTATGTTAGTTCAGCAGCTACTGCCTTGCTTCTAAATTTGAATTCTAAGCCTTCATTGCTTGATAATCAGAATATTAGTAGGTTTTTAGAGGGAGAGAGAAAGATTTTATTCTTCCTTATTTAATATTCACTAATTTAATTAATTTACGCCGCACATTTGTGATGTGCAATGTAATTATTTTAGTGAAATATTCTGACACCCAACTGATGAATATAAAAAAAGTAGCTAGAAAAGTTGCGTGATTTCTTTTAGGACGCGAGATGAATAGTGTTGGTGTTTTGAGTGCCTGCCTCCAAGATGTTCCAGAATTATTCATCCTAAAACAAGGAAAGCTAAGAATAATTGGCCTGTTCTAGAATAATTCCAGCTAATTAAAAAAAAAAAAATCCAGGTGATGTGATGTGATTTAGATTGTCCCGTATTATAAATTCATCATAAAGTTACCCCCCTAAAGCATTCATTTTTTTTGTAGAACGAATCTTGACAGGGTTGTGTGATTTTGCATATCTTCCTTGTTTCTCGAAAATCATTAATTGGTGGTGCTCTTCGTCGATAAATAGAGTCGAGGTATATGCAAGCGTATAGAAAAATAAGCCCAGAAGAAGGTAGACACAAATAGCAAAGCTGTCTCGAGTGGAACGCCCCAATAATGTTTGGATGTATTTGGGAATAAAAATTTCTTGTTGAAAAATCATGTAAATTTTATGTAATTAATTTTAATACGTGTGATCTCGATTTTGACAACCTCACATTGAAATATCATCCTTTTTTTTTTCATGCCAGCTAAAGCATGACCAAGAGTAGGTTTTACACTGACAAATTAATGGCTATTCTGTCTTTAGCTATGGTTGATATACAGTACATTATTAAGTAGGTGACAGGTGTTAGGCTTCAGATGTACTTATATTCTCGTGCTCTAACATTTTAGTAATTTCCATTTATAAAGCTACTTGCTCTCTATTTTGTAACTTTCATCAAATAAAAGGTTTGTTAAAGCTCTGTATAGGGTCATGAGGCTGTTGTGGTTGTTATTTTCATTTCACTTGGTATTGTTAGTCGTCAAAATTATATAGGTAATATTGTTGAAGTTAGTGTTTCTCTCTCTCTCTCTCTCTCTCTCTCTCTCTCTCTCTCTCTCTCTCTCTCTCTCTCTCTCTCTCTCTAATTGTTTATATATGCTCTGGCACATGTATACACATCTGCATACATCTATCCTGAAAGAAACGGAATAAAATCCGGGAGATATGCGTTAAATGTTTGTCTTGTGCTTTCCCTCTCTTTTCCGCTGTAATTGGAATAGCCGGCCTAAAAGCAGGCCGCTATGTAAATTTGCTAAATCTGGAGTGCGCTTAAGCGTTTGTTTTGTCACTCGAATTCTAGTGTAAAATTTCCTGTGCATGTTCGTCAGGCACTGTCGTGGGTGGCCATTGCTTGTACTTGTATCTGTTCATGGTAAGCTAATTTTCGTCGAAATGAAATATTAGTGGGTTTCCAAATGTGATTCTTTGTCGAATCGCTCTATTACTACTACTACTACTACTACTACTACTACTACTACTACTAGTAGTAGTAGTAGTGGTTTGAGCTACAGTATTAGTAGTTTACTACCCGTACTTCAAACTTATGACGCATACAGTAGTTTCAGAAGTAAAGCCAGCGTAAGTTTTTTTTACCTTTATTCGTGAAATCTTGTATATTTAAAATAATTTCATATTTCCATTACATCATGTTTTTATGCTGTAGGAAAACAAATATAGATATAAAATATTTTACTAGTTTAGGCGACCAGTTGTACTGTATAATATATTTAATTTTCAGACTCGTCTCTCTCTCTCTCTCTCTCTCTCTCTCTCTCTCTCTCTTCTCTCTCTCTCTCTCTCTTTCTCTCTTTTGGTTAATGCATGCCATAATCACCCAACCCTGGTTGATGTTAAAGTTACATGTCATATCTGAAGTCTCAAAGTTCATATCAGATTTATTTATGGGAATTGAACATGTCGAAGCTGTACCTTATGTAAGGTATTCTATTTTTTCTTTGCGCAAGTGATGTTTCATTGATTTTGATTGGTTCATCGGTTAATGAATGATTTAGCTCTACCGTATCGCCTCTCGTTGTATGGGTATGAACAGATAGAATCTTATTAAAAAAAATCTGCCGAACTAGCCCACTTTATGTATTTACATCTCCTTTTTCTCTAGTAATTTGATTGAATCTATTCTAGATTTAAAGTTTTTTTACCGTCACGGACTCCTTTTGAAAGCGTTGTGGTTGATATAGGGTGTTGTAATATCTTAAAAAGTATTGCAGATATCTGGAGAATGAGATAGCCACGTGGGGTTTCGTTATCGAAGCACTCTTCCTTTCTGCGATATTATTATTGTTATTATTATCGTCAACGTTATGTTGCTTATCACAAGTGGTAACAATAGTTTAAGGGATTTGCTAAGAAGTGTCATTCCTTTTTAATAAATTCCATGTGAGATTTTCCATCCATTTGCATTTCACCTTGAGAAAAGTGTACTCGTATGTCCTAAGGGGCTACAGTAAATTTCCTTTGCTTGTTGGCTTTATGAAAAGAAACAGAATGGATTTAATTGGTTAGGCTTTTACCTTAAGCGAAGTTTGTTCATACCTAGGATACCTTTCCCCCATTTGTGTTTCTGTATAAAAATGTGAACTTTACTCTTTTTGCTTCTTTGAAAATATTACTCGCAAAATTATTACTTTAAAACTCAATATAGTCTATATGATTTATTTGTTTCGTACACTATTGATTGTTCTCTCTCTCTCTCTCTCTCTCTCTCTCTCTCTCTCTCTCTCTCTCTCTCTCTCTCTCTCTGTAAAGGCAGTTGACTTCATAGATTGCAATTTTCTTTTCTAGCTGAGCTCACTTTCTTGAAGATGAGGAATTAGGATTAAAGCGATGACTTGGATGTTTGCTTTTTACCTTTATAGGTAGTTTTTGGATGAAATATTTTATTTTTAAACCCCTATGAAAAAGGGTTTATGTTCTTGGCAAATTAAAAATATAAACAAACCACTGATTAGACAGTTTTGATGATACCACATTTTTTTTTTTTACCAACGTGCGTGTTGTAGACTTTATGAATATCCTGATCGAGCTCTTATATTTACAAAGTACTACCATAATCGAACTTTATTTATTTATTTTTGAGTGGTTAATTTCAAGTTTAATGGGTCTGTTTAGTCTTTTGTTCCAAAAGAGAAGCTTTCTAGGCGAAGTTCACCCTTTCACTTTGGTAGAGGTCTCTCCAATTCCAATGGTTTGTCATCGTATCGACGATATCATGGAAATTCTTAAGAACATTTTTGACTTTTAAGGATCTCTCCCACTTACGAATATCCAAAATGTTTACTTGAAAAAAACTAAACAATAACAAACTTATCTTTTAGACATTTTTTGTTAGACATTTTGAAAGAAAAACTTCATTATTCAGGAAGCTTAAAATATTTACATTTTTATTCA
Source organism: Palaemon carinicauda (assembly GCF_036898095.1). Classification (NCBI taxonomy): domain Eukaryota; kingdom Metazoa; phylum Arthropoda; class Malacostraca; order Decapoda; family Palaemonidae; genus Palaemon; species Palaemon carinicauda. The sequence continues at coordinate 72,954,161 of NC_090728.1, forward strand.
GGTTAATCTAAATTTGCAAAATCATATACTTTCCACTGTGTATTCCAGAGCTTTTGGAGTATGAGTTGACCAAAATAGAAGAAATTGCCACTTATCTATGTTATATCAAATATTAGAAGTACTGTTTGACAGAAGCCCCCAGCCCTTTTGACTGACCAAAAAGTAACACAATGGATTCTCTCTCTCTCTCTCTCTCTCTCTCTCTCTCTCTCTCTCTCTCTCTCTCTCTCTCTCTCTCTCTCTCTCTCGTTACAGCTCATTTTGTCTTTGCTAACACATGCACTGATCAGTCTGGCCTAATCTTTACACTTTCTCCTCTGTCCTCCTACACCGGACAAAAGTGAGGTTACCAAACTATTCCTCTTAGCCCAAATGGTTAACTACTTCAATGTAATTGTTCAGTGGCTTCTTTCCTCTTGGTAAGGCTAGAAGAGAGACTTTAGCTATGGTAAACACCTATTCTAGGACACTCCAAAATCAAACCATTGTTCTCTAGTCTTGGTTTATACCATGGTCTTCAACTGTCTTGGATTAGGGTTCTCATGCTTGAGGGTACACTGGCATGCTTTTCCATTCTATTTCTTCCACTTGTTTTTTATAGTTTATATGTATATATATATATATATATATATATATATATATATATATATATATATATATATATATATGTGTGTGTGTGTGTGTGTGTAATATATATATGAATGAACTAATTTTTGTTAGAGTTCTTAAAATATTTTATTTTGGATTGTTTATTTTTTCTATTGTAGTTTGTTTACTTTCTTTTTTCCTTTCCTCGTTGGGCTATTTTTTGCCCTTTTGGAGCTCATGGGCTTATAGCATCTTGTTTTTTCCAACTAGGGGTGTAGCTTAGCTTGTAATGATAATAATAATAAAACGAGTGAATTAGTTGTGTACCTGTTCATTAATATAATTTAATTAACCGCCTTAGAAATAATTATAAGGATAATGTTTAAAATTTGAATATAACAACAGGTTATAAATATCTGAAGAATAAATATAGATCTGATGACAGTATGATATTACAGTATCCTAAGTTTAGGTTCTATAGAATTTCATTCTTTTGTGGCAAACATAAAAAGGCAGTTTCTAAAGTCTCGACTCTGGTCATAGGAATTTAAATAGTTGAAAGCTGACAAATGGCACCATGCAAATGACTCTACAAAGATAAATATTCGGTAAACCAAGTTAATTATTTGAACGAAAGAGTGGCATATGAAGGGCACAACTGATTTATTCTCTGAAACCGAATTATCTGAGAGCATACGTTGACCGTATGGGGAGTCCTTATTCTGTGTCAATATACTATTTACGTGTTTTTATTTCATTGTTATTGTGGTGATGTCGTTAAGACGAAAGCTATCCCTTCAATTTTTATTCTTTGATATATACACACACACACACACATATATATATATATATATATATATATATATATATATATATATATATATATGTATTATATATATCAAGGTTGTTATGATTTAAATAAAAATGAAATATACTGTCAGAAGTTTATTACCAGAAAATACACTCCTAAGACTTGAAACAAATATGGAGGAGCAGCAAATAGGTAATATTAAAAAAAAAAAAATCATATAAATCAAGAAAATGGATTTAAATGAAAAAAATATGCTTTAAATCAAATATTTTTTTAATGATTTTTGTATATATATATATATATATATATATATAAATATATATATATATATATATAATATATATATATATATATATATATATATATATATATATATATATATATATATGAATATTATATATGTGTGTGTAGATAGAAGAAAGTTAACTTATTTCTTTATGTTCCTTTGTTCTGAAATTATTTCATCTACCTCTTTTATATATTGGGATTAAAATTTGATCAGAAAATAGTAAATGGTGTTGAAAACTTGTGGATTTATTCTGTGAATTTTTAAGTTATTTGGAATTTTACATTTATGAAAATATAAGTATATCATATACATGTGCACCCTTGGTAATTAGAAATATATGATATAAGTTCTTATCGAAAGTTGGTATGTGCATTTCGCTCGTCTATGAAAGCATACCTTCACGAAGATTTCCGGTTGACTTCATATGTGACTCCCTCCAGCCAGGTCTTGGTCTCGGATTAGACCTCTCTCTCTCTCTTTTTTTTTCTTTTTTTCCCATTCGTGTGTTGTATACGTTGTGAGTTTTCATACTAAGTAGGGTCGTATTGGGACACGCCAACAAAGAAAGTGGGTTTTGCTCTAGCTATAATAGTTGTCATGGAAGGTAGTATTTCGAGATGTTAGGCGGGAAGGTGTCAAGTAATTAGCTCGTAATATGGCTTACGTTATAGTGAATATGAATTTTATGAATATATTACTATTTTTGACATATTTGCTCTAGTTTCCAAATTGCATTGAAATATTTCTGATATTTGTATTTTATTTATGGATATATTTAAATAATTGTGTATGCAAAATAGGTAGATTTAGCTCACATTTGAACCAAATTCAGAACTCTTGAAATGGAAAGCAAGGAACATACCAACCGAGTTCACATAAATCATGGAAGAAGTTGAGACCGTAGTATACAGTATATCTAAAATATTAGCGAGTTTTCCCAAACTTCCCTACCACCAGCTGACCAAACTGACCGATTTTCTTTCAGATAATCTCTAGGGAGAGCAATGTTTATCTTCAATCTTTTCCTTTCTAGGGTTCTTTTCCATGAAAAAACCTATGTTGAAGTTCTTCTGAATTTTCTATAATGACTAAAGGATCCACAAACATCAGTCTTAATTCAGGTGTCAAATAGTCTATAATGATGAGGAACATGAATATCATCAGAACTGATCCTTGATTGAGGCCAACTTCCACAATGAATGCCTGTCTCCCATATGTCTTTGTAGTGGATCTTGACCCCCTCATATATCAGTCTCACTAACCTTACCAACTTCTCCAGTACTCTTTCTTAAACACCATTAGACTAATATTCTTGGTACCCTGTCATATTCCTTTTCAAGATGCTCAAAGTACATGTGAACTTTACAGTTTCCTTCTTGATAATTTTATTGGATTTATCTTACTAAAAAAAATAGCAGCAACTGCTCTCTTTCCTATCACAAAACCAAACTGGTATATATATATATATATATATATATATATATATATATATATATATACACAGAGAGAGAGAGAGAGAGAGAGAGAGAGAGAGAGAGAGAGAGAGAGAGAGAGAGAGAGAGAGAGAGACTAGCTCTTTATAGAGAAGATAGATGCCTGCCCCATCCATAAATCAGATAAGTAAGAGATTGTTTAATAATCATTCTGAAATTATAAGGATTGAATGGCTTGCTAAATAGCCAGATTAAATTCCATAGAAAATCTCTGGGAAGTTGGTTAGTCACTGGGTGCTAGTATGGCCAAGTATAAAACTTGTTGAATCCAGCATGCTAAATTAGTGTGGGAATTACGTAGGCCGACACGTTATGAAAACATTTGTGGAAGTCTAGTCGGATCTACTGTATATCTAAGGGGATTAAGGAAAGTAATGGATAAAATGGGAAATCATGTGAATTGCTTCGTGAGAGAGAGAGAGAGAGAGAGAGAGAGAGAGAGAGAGAGAGAGAGAGAGAGAGAGAGAGAGAGAGAGAATTTGTGAAACATGGAGCACAATAGAAAAGTTGCCAGATACTTTTTTGTTAGTTTGTTTATTGACAAACTAATCCTTTTTGAAAAGGTAGTTGTTTCATTGTTGCCAAGTGTACCCTTGTGTTGGGTCCACGGGGTAGGGGTTGACCCCGGGCTGGGCTAAAGTCAGTCAGAACTTTGAGCTCGTCTTTCAGTAGCTTATTAATTTCAGTTTTATTAATATTATTAGCGGTAGTAATGTATAAATGTTAATCTAAATCTTTATTACTTTGTTTTTAATTTTTTTGTCCCATGGAAGTGTCATGTAATGTTTTAAAATACACGTCCGCTCACGCATGTATCACAAAGAAAAAATAACTAATTATGGTATTTAGGTTAGAATTATGCTTCTCCACCCATTAGAAATTCACAATGAAAACACAAGCTTTGTAAAGATATGAAGCTCTTATCCCCTCCCTGTCCACTGAAATGTTTGACGTTTTTATAAAACAGATAATGATATGTTAAGGTTAATTAGCTAGAAGAAAAAAAATTACACCTGGAAGTTTGTTATAAACGATATAGCCTTTTTAGCCATATCATGTTCTAAATTTTGTGTATGCTGATGATGCTGTCCTTGTTAGCAGAACATCACAAGGTTTGCAATGCTTGCTTACCAGAATGCATGAAATATTATACGTGGTTGGGCTGAAGATAAATAAAAGAAAGATAGAGATGATGAGAACGAAGTATGCAATGGAAGATGAAATATTATTGGAAGGAAAAAGTTAATGAGGTAGAACCATTTAAGTATCTAGGAACTATGATGTCCAATATAGGGTCTTTAGAATTAGTTTAGTGAAAGATTGAAAAAAGCCAATCATACAATGCCTAGGTTAAGTAAAATTTGAAAATCAAATCGCATAAAATTACATATAAAAATCAGACTATATATCAACTTAGTGAGATCGGTGTTACTCTATGGACTTGAGTCACGGTATGACAATGAAACAGTCTTCAAGAGTTTTAGCAGATTTAAGAACAAAGCCCTGACAAGGATATTGGGAGTTCAATGGCAGGACAGGATTAGAATTGAAACTATAAGAGAGATTATTCGAATGCCATATATGGATAGAATCATGATGAGGGGTAGATTGAGATGGTTTGGGCATGCTCTTCGCACTCACCAAGAGATTAGTTCACCAAACGATCAGCTGGGCTCCACAAGGGACCAGAAGAGTTGGAAGACCCAGACCTACATGACTGAGGACTATGAAGCGCGAAGTAGATGATGAATAGAGAAGTATTGAATTAAAAGCTCAAGATAGAGGCGAAGGATGAAATCTAACGGAGGTCCTTTGCGTCAATAGGCGTAGGAGGAGATGATGATGATGATTTTACCAACTCCGTATCCAATGTGAAATTTTTAATACCAGTAGTTTTTTTTTTCACTTCAGATCATAAAGCAATTTCAAATACACCTCCAAATGTTTATGGTTTTAATTTTGTGTAATTGCTCTTACGATCTTGTGTAGGTCAAACACGCATTGCTCAAAATAGAAAGAGAAATATTTTAGCTATCAGTGTTACAAACTCAAACTTGTTCTGCAAACAAATGATCCTTTAAACAAATGCAGATCACCCTTTGAGGCAGTTAGCGAGCCACGCTTGCAGGCAAATCCTATTCGCAATAACACTTGCAAAATCTTATAAACCGCTGAAGTCAATCCCACGGGATCTCTTACGGCGTCGTTATTATTCTTAAAGTAATGTGTTTTGACCAGATATATTTCCTCGTTTTTGGTGAATAAAAAGGTTTAGCATACAGCTTTGTGTCACCTTCCAACATCGCTGTTTCTGTTTAGGAGGGATTGCAATGTTCACGGCTCTAACACCGGTCTTTCCATACATAAAGCGATGTTCTTCCTTAATGTTGAATGGGAACTCTACTATACATTTTCTTCCTCGATCCCTCTTCGCCTCCTCTCCCATCCCCTCCCCTCCCTATCATCGTCATTTTGATGTTTGTGATGATACATATTCCTCCTTTCGCACTCATTGTTAATGTTTGTATTTACACCTCTTTAGTTCAATTCTGTAATGGAAAGGCATTTCATGGTGATACCCGCTTTAATATGCTCTGCCTTTTATGATTATTTTATTCTCTCTCTCTCTCTCTCTCTCTCTCTCTCTCTCTCTCTCTCTCTCTCTCTCTCTCTCTCTCTCTCTGCCATTTACTATTTCCCTCTGCACTTATAGAGCAAGTCTTGGGACGACCACCTCCCCTTCAACGTCTCTCCTCCTCCTCCTCCGACTTCGGAGTGTAGCCACTTCCTTTCCTGTTGCAGATAGAGGCGAGTTTCAGGAGGGAGGAAAAGGGGTTTTTACCCGAAGGGGTTGAGGGGATATCGATGTAGGTTTATGGTTAAAGCATGATGGACTCTTGCTATGGTTTTGTTGTTCAGAGAGAGAGAGAGAGAGAGAGGGGGGGGGGGCGGCAGCCTTAGGGGATTGCACTATATTTCAACCACCAATAGAAGCCGCTTTGTATTCCCATACCCCTTCCCTTCCAGCATTAATGTAATGGAAAGGGTAGCTATGAATAGTATGAAATGTGAACATTTTCTACCGGCGTGTCTTTACTTGTAGAGTAAAATGTTCCGTTATTTTTTATGTATCAACAAATAGAATTTTATCCCAGGTTTTGGATATATTTACGGGGTTTATGGTACAGTAGTTCCATAGACTTACGACGTTATAGTTAGTTTGGTTTCTTCTCATACATATGCTTCGTCTGTTGCTTGTTTTGTAAATGGCTGTCCATCATGCACTGAGTGCGTGAAGGCCGAAGGGAGATCCCTCTGGTTGATTTTATGCGTCGATATTTTCTTAAGATGGAGCCCTGTTGGGGTTCGGTCTTGGGACATTGGAGTGCTTTCAGGAAGATTGTTCATCAACTGAGTAGCTATGTTAACATGCTGTTAAATGATACGCCATTACCGTATTTAAAGCGATAGTGGCCAAAACACCGCGGAAGGTAAGGCACTTTTCCTGGTTTGTTGGTAAGCTGTTGAATTGAATGTGGAACATTTTATTTCTTGTTCATACTAAGATCTTCAGCATAAGTAACTGAACGTCCTCATCTGGATCGATAAAATCTGCGGATGAAGATTAAGGCGAAAGTAAGCATCTTAAAAATATTTGTCTACCAGTGGTGAGTCTTCGTGAAAAATGGAGGGTGGAAGTCATAATTTGGTTGTCACGCCAACTCTTTAAAAAATCAATCTAAGGAGGCTTGGTTTGACCGAAATATTTTTCAACGTCTCGTCATTGAAAATTACTTTTCAGTTTTATTCAGAATATTTTGGAAGAACATTCCCAGTGCAATTGGCCTGCTGGTTTAGTCTCAATTTCGGTGACATTTTGGTTTCGTGCAACTGATTTGTATGTAATTTTTCCTTTATGCAACGAATGTGTGAAAAAGATATGCACAGGGAATAGTCATATGTTTGTAACACGATCTGTAGGCTTGCATGACTTGACGATAAGGATTAACTCTCCGAAATATTTGAACTACTGCTATTATTATTATTATTATTATTATTATTATTATTATTATTATTATTAAATGCTAAGCTACAACCCTAGTTGGAAAAGCAGGATGCTATAAGCACAAGGGCCCCAACAGGGAAAATAGCCCAGTGAGGAAAGGAAAAAAGGAAAAATAAAATATTTTAAGAATAATAACATTAAAATAAATATTTCCTACATAAACTATAAAAACTTTAACAAAACAAGAGGAAGAGAAAATAAATAGAACAGTGTGCCCGAGTGTACTCTCAAGCAAGAGAACTCTAACCCAAGACAGTGGAAGACCATGGTACAGGCTATGGCACTTCCCAAGACTAGAGAACAAAGGTTTGATTTTGGAGTGTCTTTCTCCTAGAATAGCTCTTTGCCATAGCTAAAGAGTCTCTTCTACCCTCACCAAGAGGAAAGTAGCCACTGAACAATTATATTGCAGTAGTTAACCCCTTGGGTGAAGAAGAATTGTTTGGTAATCTCAATGTTGTCAAGTGTATGAGGACAGAGGAGAATCTGTAAAGAAAAGGCCAGACTATTTGGTGTCTGTGAAGGCAAAGGGAAAGAACCGTAACCAGGTAGAAGGATCCAATGTAGTACTGTCTGGCCAGTCAAAGGACCCCATAACTCTCTAGCGGTAGTATCTCAACGGGCGGCTGGTGCCTTGGCCAACCTACAACCTGCTACCGGTATGTGTTTTGTTTTTGTCTCGTAATCTTTAATGTTTATCTTGATTAAGTCAACCCATCCACAGAATGACTGCTCATATTTTCTATTACCAAAGGAAACCTTGTCCTCGGGAATTACGTTAAGGTGGAAAAGAAACTTTGTTCTTTATTAGCGATGGCGATGAGAGAGAGAGAGAGAGAGAGAGAGAGAGAGAGAGAGAGAGAGAGAGAGAGAGAGAGAGAGAGAGAGAGAGAGAGAGTACAGAATGCTGAGGTAAAATAATGTTTTCGTGGAAGTAAGCGATGGAGATTTTTTTGCTCTGTGTCCTTTCCCAGGTTGCTAAAGGCGTCCAGAGAATTCGTATTATCGTTTAAGTGTTTGCGTTTGTGGCAGAAACACTTGTACCCAGACGATTCATCGAGAACATCTTATTTCTGAAATACTGTTCGGGTTTAAAAAGGAAAGTTGAGAGTTATCATTTGTTCATTCTTAAATTGGAATACATACATATTTATATCATAAATACTGCATATGTGGTGTGTGCGCGTATAAAATGTGTTCAGGTATATGATATCCATACTCCTAATCGTTGAATGGAGTTATGAGAAATCTGAGTATGCAAAACCGGTTTTTTTTTTTTTTTTTTTTTTTTTTTTTTTTTTTTTTGTGTGTGTAGTAGTTTACCATTTCGTTATTAAATGTCCTAAAAGATTTGAGAAAATATGAATTGGGCAAAATTTATGTATTGCCTTTTTAAAGTAGTGCTTATATATATAGTTTTTGTCAGATTAGTTGTGTTATACTCTTTAAGGGAAGGGAATTAGGAATTTGTTACTGTATAATTCAGACCAATGATATCTGGGATTGTACTTGAACAAGATTATTATAAACATTCATGTTCACAGAAGTCTTCATTGTGGTGACGTATTGCATGATATAAATGGATAGAAGTATGTTCATAGCCTAGAATTGATAATTGGAGACTCGGAACCGTTTTTAAATGTTGAAAGGTCACCGAGACATATTTAATGAAGAGATTAACAGTTATGTCTAATGGCGAATATTTTTCTATTTAGTATTCCATAGCTTAGATTTTAGTCATTGCGTCGAGTTTTCTCTTTTGGCAAGATTTACATAAGACTGGGATAGGTGATCTTGTGAATTCAGTTTCTAATGTAGCAAAGTTCGAGTTAGGATATGTTCTCTTATTTTTTATATTTTTTTGTCTATTTTTCATTATGAGCAGTATTTACTTCAAATAGTAAGAAATGTATGGGTAGTGATTATCACGTAATAAGGATTAATTGCTTCCGCGATTTCCCAATGTTCTGAACTAATTTCATTGGAGGGCGATGTAATGAGCAACCCAGTGCCCATACCCAGTCTAGGTCGATGAGAATTAGAGGTTGATAGGGGAGGTCAAATCAATTGTTCTTTTTTGAATGAAGCGAAATAAGATGTTATTTAAAGGAAGGAGTATTGGAGTCAAGAACCAGAAGCGATGCTGAGAGAGGTTACTTGCCGTGGCTACAGAGGAAAGACCGCCGCCATCCTCATGAATAAACAAGGGAAGTGGTGATTTGAACAGTGTCATTCAATACTGGATGAAGTGGACTCTCCATAAAATGGAAATTTGCCACCTTTGGGCTGAAAGACGATGAAGAGAAGTAATGGCGTAACCATTTATGTAACGAAAATTGCTTTGGAGTAAGAAACACTCAAATATAAGTGGTAAAACTTAGATGAATAAAACTCGTTTAATGCGTTAGTGGCTGCTATGAAGAAAAAAGCTTGAGGTGTTCATGAATTTTAGATTTGTAGTAGCTTAAAGAATATCGCATCTCTATCACAGTTTTAAAGGAATTTCAATACAACACGTAGTTGAAACGTTAAATTATACGTTTGTCAAAAAATGTATAGAAGTAATGCATTTGAACAGTTACATTTTGCAAAATTTCTTTTCTATTATGTTCTCAAGAGCCTGGGTTAAGAGATGTCTGTAGGGAAATTAGAAATTAAGCAAAATCGGTGTAGGATGTGGGGGGGTCTGTTCTGAAAAAGAAGAGAAGGGGAAATAAGGTATTTTAATTCTTCAGCAAATGTTTAAAAACGTTAGATTGGGGAATATGTTGGATAAAGAATGGAATACATTTATAATGTTGAAGAAGACTGAGGGTCTCCACGTGAAAGAATGAAATAACCCAGAAATCGATCTTTCACTAAAGTAGATAATTGACTAATTTTAGAATCTAATAAGGAATTTGCATAGGGAAAACCTAGTATTAACTAAAAGTTTTTAGGCTGAGGAATGTAATATAGGTAGCTGTCTAGATCCACGACAAATGTTCAAAGACCGACGGATATGATAACCGATCATTCGTATGATGAGAAAGGTTTCTGGGGGCCGTTTCCTCAATTTGAGTGGGCGAAATTATATCAGTTTGATGAAGCTGTTGGTGGCGTTGTCTCCGTTCGTTTTCTGCTCAATATGATATAGTATGACGGGATTTTATTTATTAATGCTAATTTTTCCATTTTATAAACATCATTAGAAATAACATCACATTTTCATAACACTTAAGTTTCAAGAAATTATACAATCATGCTTGTGTAAATTTGTTAGTGTGTAAACTTTTAAGAGATTCAATAGTAACAAATGCTTCAATCTTGGGAGCATCTCCAAGTCATTTAGTTGTATTAAAAGCTGCAAAGGAGAGAGGGGAAGGGGGCGGGTGTCTTGCGGGAAGGGGTTTGACAATACGTTCTGTGTGGGAGAAATAAGTAGAAATGGCATATCGAAATGTGTTCGTATAATAATAAGTGGCTGTTGCCAAGAAACACCGGTATCCATATGTATGATATTCCAAGGCTTATAATGGCCCTTGATGATGGTAACAAATTTTCGAACTCATCTTCGATCATTGATGGGTGATGAAGACAGTAGTGTGTGTGTGCCTCAGGCTGTTTTTTTTTTTTTGGCTCTGTACGTTCATTTATATTTCTTTTAACATGTTAGACATTCACTAGCTTTGCAAAAAGTTTGTACTTTTGAATTTGGTTGCATCATGTGTACAGTGAATCTCTGGCACGAAATAGAAGTGAAGGGAATAGTATTTAATAACCATAAGTGAACACCTAATATATTTGTAACTTACTTATTGATTTTACTATCCTTTTCGAACTAAAAATGAGTCAACAGAGAGAGCTGGGGCTGTTTTTAGAAATGGTTTCTCTCCGGTAATGGCTATGATTTTTGGAGTGGCCGGATGCGAGTCTACTTGTGTCTGTGAAACTGGAAGCTGTATGAATACTTCGTGTTTATAATGTGCCCTGCAGCTAAGATTTTTTTTTTTTTTTGTAAAGGCCCTCCAAAATTGTACGGAAGGTAACAGATAGTTGTACAGTTGGCTTTACTCTAATGGCGAGTACTATGCACCTACAGTACTTTTGTGATAAACGTATTAATATTTGTGCGACTCGTTTACATTAAAAGCAAATGAATTAATGATTGGTGTTTTTATATAGTAAAAAAAAATTGCAGGATACGCTTATCCTTATTAATTAACATGTGAGTTTTTAACAATATTTCCATACTGGATTGGATTAAGGTGTTCTGAACCCGGTATTTATACATAGTCTAAGCGACTGACCTGCTAAACTACTATAGAATTAGGAGGTTTCACCTCAGTCCAAATAAATGTCATCGTTAAAGCTCGTGCGAGCGTGTTTTACGGCATTCATGTAGCATCCACTTCGGCCTTCAGTTTTGTGTGTGTGTGTGTGTGTGTGAGAGAGAGAGAGAGAGAGAGAGAGAGAGAGAGAGAGAGAGAATTCATATCTGTGCCCCTCACTCACTGGAGTAACGAGATTTCTTTTATGGGTAGAAGGCAACTGACGAGCTTTATTTAATGTTCAAAATAACTTGAATTTTCTCTTACCGTAATATATGAGAGAGAGAGAGAGAGAGAGAGAGAGAGAGAGAGAGAGAGAGAGAGAGAGAGAGAGAGAGAGAGAGAGAGAGAGTTTTGGCATGCAGCAATCGCTCCATTGTTTGGGAGTTCACTTGTTTTTGGTATTGTTATGACCTAAATGCATTTGAAGCTGATGTAGAGTTAGGTGTCCCAATGGCTTAGAGACAACGAGAGACGGACAACTAATGGAATCAACTGTTTATGGCTATTTATGATTGATGCATTTTTTGTCCATATAAATTCAGAAATTATATCCTTTCTGGTTAGCAGGTAAGCAGTACCTTTTTTTATATGAAGGTTCATTATATTTTATACACAGAATGGGAATTATATATATATATATATATATATATATATATATATATATATATATATATATATATATATATATATATATCTATCTATCTATATATATATATCTATATATATATATAGATATATATATATCTATATATATATATATATATATATATATAGATATAGATATAGATATAGATATATATATATAGATATATATATATATATATATATATATATATATATGCGTAAAAATCACAGGAAAACGTGATGCTCAGATGCAGAAAAACCACAGGGAAAATGAAAATACGAAAGAAGTATCACGAAACTAGTCAGGACTTAAGCGTATATTTCGTATTTTCATTTTCCCTGTGGTTCTTCTGCATATATATATATATATATATATATATATATATATATATATATATATATATATTATATATATATATATATATATATATATATATATATATATATATATATATATATACACACATATATTAAGCCTCAATTATTCTTAATATCGAATTCATCCTACCTTTGGAATTAATTATATCCAAAATGGAACTATACAGAGGTGGATTATCTATCCTGGTCAGGTTCGAGTCAATGTCATTAGATATTGATAAGGAAAATAACAGTTGACTTATTGAATCCTCTGTAAAGCGTGACATGTAGTGTGATCTCGACTAAGCTTTACACATTCCTGTTGAATTCAAGGGTTTGTACTAGGAATCATAAGGAACCCATAGCTGAGTAAGTTTATCGCACGTGAATATGTGGGGTTCTGATGCCAAGTGGTTCAATTTTCAGGCTATGAATTTCCAAGACCGCGTAGATCTAAAGATATCACCCACTGGGCATCCCAGAATTTTGCTAAAGTCAAGAAAAATTTTGGTGTGGCTAGTAGCCTCTATAGAGGCATGCAACATAACAGAGACCATCCGTTTTTACAGGTCAAGAAGGCAAGACCGCTTTGCAGTCACTCACGGTCATGAATGGGCTAGGGTCACCTGACAGCAGCAGTGCTGCTACTCTCGGCCATCTTTGGGAAAAGCTCTGTACAATCCATCTTTACTCTTAGTTTTGGGTAACTCGCATATAAAATCAATGCTTTCACTTTTAGTCTTCTTTCACATCTGCAGTATGAGTTTGAAGCTTTCGTTACTGACCAGATTTAAACCATTTGGGTGTTTTAATGAATACTTCAACGAGGAAATAATAAATTTTACTCTTGTAAAATCCATAATCATTTATATTAAGCCCCAATAATGAAATTTTTTTTCGCTGTATATGGGGAAATATCAATTTTTAGTAAATAGATTTACTGCATTCGTAAGGAACATTATGAAATAGGCAGGTATCTTACACTAAGTAAACAATTCATGAGAGCAAAGTAGCCCCGGTCAGTAAATTTATAGCTCACTAAAGTTGATCCTTATACCACCTTTCTCCCACCAGATTCCAAAATTTGATGGAAAATGTTCCAAAGTTAGACTTGTGATTAGGCCTAATTACTTTAATGATATTGGTACTTGTATCTGGAACAGGGGAAACTTAACAAGATACTGTATTCAGTTGATGAATTCCTCCACGTACCTGTTTATTTCATGTTTTCTGGACAATTTGTCATCCGAAAATGATTGCATTAAATTTAAATATGGGAATGATTTTACAAAAAGTGTTTGATTAGATATTCAAATATTGAGAGTTCTCCAAATTGAGGATATCTTATAACAGTTCTTCTTTGCAGCGTCAAGAAATCATAGGATTATACAGTATTGGAAATGAAGTGTATAATAACGAACATTCCCTAAGAGATTTGCTGGCAGTGTGGATTGCGCTTTCAGCCCTAAATTTGGTCTCGGTTCTTGACTATTGTGACGTAGATCACTTTTACATTTAGTTATACTCTAGAATGGTGATGTTAACATTTTTTTTACACCTAGTTTACAATTATTTAAAATGACTAGATAGTTTTCAATGTAATTTGGTGATAATTTCTCTCCTCTATCTCTTCAAATGAAGTTATGTGGGTGTGAAGGAAGTCATTTTTTTCACGTTCAAATACAGTATATATGTATCTTCAAAATATTCATATTTGGTTCGTGGCATATGAAACCCATTCGGTATTTGTATTAAATGCCTCTAGGTGGCGGCGAGGCTTTAACTGGATGACAGAGGATTAAAATGCACCATGCTGCTCCTCTCCATGTTTGGTTGGGGATTATTTTCAGTCTAATCATAAGTGTAAGTCATATTCTAACATTTTGGTTAGTCTTGTTTTAGTTTTGCCTCGGCTAACGTTATTTTTATAAACCACCGACATCCCCACCTTTGTATAAATTTATGTCAGAGTCTGTATCAATCATGTTTGATGAATAAATTTTGCAAAATTTGTCTAGGTGCCATCCGGGTGTTTTCTGGTTACCAGTGAAAACGATGTTTTAAATTTTAAAGGGTTGTTACTCAAGTTTTATAGTTCATCGTCAGTGGAGTTATTGGGCGAAATGAAGTCTGCAAGTTTCAACTGGCCGATAACTAGAAATAGGTTGCAACTTTCCCATGTGGTCACCCAAGCTAAGTCCGTAAGGACGTAATGTTATTTTGCTGTGTAGAGATCTCTAATGTTAGATCATTAGAGTAAATGGGGCAAATATGAGGTTAGTTTGAGTAGATGGGTTTGATCATAGATGCACTTGTAAAAAAAAAGTATAGTTTGAAATATAACCATTATCTTAATTGCTTCAACTCTTTCATAAGTGTCAATGCAAAGATCTGGATGTTGAGGAACCACTGTCCTCGACCTACTTAAAATCATGCGTTGAGTTTTGTAAGCGTTGTGGTAGCCTTTGGGAAACGTCACCTCCCGACGATCTCCTGGACGGGAGATCGAGTCACTCTCAAATTCGGTTTATTATAATACCTGCAACCTTATCTCCTTGTAAGCTAAGGGAGAGGTCGGATTTTGGGGAACCTAGGCTGTAGGTCTACCTGCTGAGTCATCAGTAGCCATTCCTTGTCCCTCCCTGGGCCACCTGTGGAAAGGGCCTTGTGCGCTGATTATTTATGTATGGTTAGTCTTTGGAGTATTGTCCTGGCCCTTGCTCCTGCCATTCATGAACGTCCTTTAAACTACGTCCCCCATAATTTACACCATGTACTGATTTTTGCTAGATCTTTATTGAAGGATTTAACAACCACAGAGATGGAATTGATACAAAGAGAATGAAAGGATATGCCAGCAATATATATACACACACACACACACACACATATATATATATATATATATATATATATATATATATATATATATATATATGATAAATTTTGCACATTTAGACGTGTTTTTCATATTCAAATAAGCCATATATATTTGATACATTAATGTCTGGATTCTCTTAACGACCTCGGGATCAGAGCCCCAGGCGAAATCACACAAAGACAACAGCTTCTGACCGCCCGGGAGGCGAACCCTGGTCCATGAAACTTGTATTAACATTGTCCAAGTGGTATATCAATGTTAATGCAAGTTTCTTGGACCAGGGTTCGACTTCCGGCCGGTCAGAAGCTGTTGTCTTTGTGTGATTTCGCCTGGGGCTCTGATCCCGAGGTCGTTAAGAGAATCCAGATTTTAATGTATCAAAAATATATGGCTTATTTGAATATATATATATATATATATATATATATATATATATATATATATATATATATATATATATTCACGATTGGTTTTGTACTTGAAGTTTTTCTTCTATAAGTGTTTCATCGTAGGAACGAATTTTCTTACCAGCTTTTGAAAGTCAATTGATTCTGTTCTTTAATTCTGGTTTGCTGGATTTTAGCCCGATCTTCATACATGTGGAGGAGCGGTAGAGGGTCCAATGAAGTGGCCACTTGGGCACACGTGGAACTGACACCCGAATCAATGAGTGTTATTTTGCATGCGTCTCTCTCTCTCTCTCTCTCTCTCTCTCTCTCTCTCTCTCTCTCTCTCTCTCTCTCTCTCTCTCGTTCTCTATATCCATTTCCTTATATTATTTGCTAGTTGGTTTGTTGTTTATGGATACGGGAATTTTAGAAGTATTGCAGGTTGTCAAATGCTCGACTTTGTTGTCTTATGAATCTTATTTCTTATTTATTCTGTTGTAGTTGCTTACGGTTGAAATTAATTGGTCAATAATGATTAAACAAGTTTCATTGCAAAATTGAATTCAGCAATCATCCCTATTAATCCTTACTCGTATGGGAAAAATATTACTTTATAGATTGTTGTTATATGGACAATATTTTGTTGCAAACACTTATTGGAGAGAGAGAGAGAGAGAGAGAGAGAGAGAGAGAGAGAGAGAGAGAGAGAGAGAGAGAGAGAGAGAGAGAGAGAGAGAGAGAGACTAGGATTTAATTTACCGGAGAAAAAGATTTATTTGCTTAAATAAATGAATATTTATTACATACATTTGTCAAGTTCTGTATCACTATATTAGCCACTGTAGATCTAGATATATGTTTAGCAAAATTGAATAAATTAGTAAATCTCATCTAGTTTGGGTAAGTTCTGTATATATATATATATATATATATATATATATATATATATATATATATATATATATATATATACATATATTTTATATAAATATATATGCATATATATATATATATATATATATATATATATATATATATATATATATATATGCATATATATATACACCCAACAGCCGTAACTATATCATTGTAGGACAAAGGCCTCGGACATGTGCTTTTACTCGCGTCTGTTTATGGTCTTTTTTTTGCCAGTCTATACCCGTATCTTTTCTTAGTTCAATCCATTGTATTTTTTTTATTTCCCTACTTCATTTGCAATCTCTATGGACCAAGTCATTCCATCTATTATCTCATTTGCATCATATATCCTGCCCACGTGCATTTTTGTCTTACATGTTGTTAGAACATCCTCTATTCGAATTTCTTAGTGTTATTCCCATCATTATTCTTTCCATAGCTCTTTGAGTTGTAACTAGCCTGTTCTAAATCTTTAGTAGACTTCAAGTGTCTATTGCGGAAGTTAATACTGGTAGGACCACCTTCTTGAGAAATTTTTTTCTATGAAATAGTATAATGATGAAGTTTTTCATAGTATAATGATGAAGTTTTTCTAAGCTGTAAGTACAAAGTATTCTTGCAGACTTTTTTTGTAAAGTTCAATAAGTTTTACTACTATGAAATCTCCATCTATTGCCTCTTTTCATGCGATTTAATGATTTCTTTACTTCTCCTGTTACTTTTGATGCCGACTCTGGTGTTTCGTTATTATTATATATATACACACACACATATATATATATGTGTGTGTATATATATATATATATATATATATATATATATATATATATATATATATATATATATATATATATATAATGAATAGACAATGTCTCAGCGGCGCCAAAAGATCGAAGACAGCTTCTCCTCAGATAGATCTGTCCGAGGAGCTGTGTTCGATTTTTCGACGCCGCTGAGACGTTGTTTATTTATTATAAAGGTAGAGTAGCATGCCCAAGTAACATTCATATAAAGGCCTATATATATTATATTATATATATGTATATATATATATATATATATATATATATATATATATATATGTATATGTATATATATCTGTGTTTGTGTATGTATGTATGTATGTATGTAATGATGGCTAAATAGTTCGATAGATAGACAAGCACACAGATTGAACCCTTCCCACACCCTATCACTTTCCTGATTACAACCCGGCAGTTTCGGCAATTTTGTATTAGATTATGGCTTCCGAGTCTCACGATGTACCCTTTCCCACAATAAATAACCACCCCTACCCGAAGTGAGATATCGTGCGAGGTACATTTGATTAAACATTTTGTCGTATTATTATATCTACAGCAGACCCCGGGGGGGGGGGTTTGCCTCCTTTTTTGAATTCCTTTGAAAAGCCAAGAATTCGACAGAGATGTATGTCTATAAAGTTTATTATATTTGGGATGTAATTGTGTGCATATCTTCTAAACATTAAATACTCTCTCTCTCTCTCTCTCTCTCTCTCTCTCTCTCTCCTCTCTCTCTCTCTCTCTCTCTCTCTCTCATATGTATATATATATATATATATATATATATATATATATATATATATATATATATGTATGTATGTATATATAAATTATATATATTATATTATGGTGCCGTATCTGGGAACCAAAATATAGTATATAAATATATATATATATATATATATATATATATATATATATAATCTATATATATATATATATATATATATATATATATATATATATATATATATATATATATATAATCTATATATATATATATATATATATATATATATATATAATCTATATATATATATATATATATATATATATATATATATATATATAATCTATATATATATATATATATATATATATATATATATATAATCTATCTATCTATATATATATATATATATATATATATATATATATATATATATATATATTTTACTGCTGGCAAGTTACACAACCTCTAGTTCCAAAACTCACCTGTTTGTTTTTACATTAAATCTGTTACACTTGGATATTAATACCCGAGCTCTGAGACAGCTATATAACTCCAAGATAGCAATATATAAAGACACTGAGTATCCAAAGGTCTCTTAAGTACACTGAAAACAGCACTGGGTAATTATTATTAAGATTCATTCAAACAACTTCTTACTTTTGATTCCTTAACTGGGATACGAGAGAGTACTGTGAAAACACTGGTGATTGAAATAATACAATCTTTATAGAGATAAATGTATTTTATATAAAATGCAACACTTTGAAAGAATTTACCTAAAAGGTAATAAATCACTTGAAATATTAAGTCTGAACAAAACTTAGACTAAGGCAAAAGAAATTAATTCTTATGAAAATTATACTATCACTTGTTTCAATAGAAATTAAATTTCACACAATTAATTAGTCTTGACACTTTATGAAAATAGTTAACCTAATAAAGTTTCAAATATACTTCACATTTGTACATAAATCTCCTTGGGCCAGTTTCAAACATTTACAATACCAACACTCATCACAACACAATAATTTTAAAATCACCTTTAACGTCTTTCATAAAGTTTCAACTCAATACACTCATATACTGTATGTTGTAATTAAACTTCAATCACTTTGGAGAGGACACACTATAGGCACTAGAGAGACAGAGGGATGCACTTTGGCTCGTTCACGGGACAGGCTGGGTCTCTCCTGCTGCTATGTATCCCTGGGAGTGTTAATATATGACTTAGGTACTTCTAGAATATTCTAAATAGATTATTCTCGTGGCTTGGGGCCGACTTTTAGCGACGCCAGAGTTACCAACTAGATAAAAATTCAAGGGACGAACCTTGGTTTCAGGCAACTCTCTCTCTCTCTCTCTCTCTCTCTCTCTCTCTCTCTCTCTCTCTCTCTCTCTCTCTCTCTCTCAGCTGCTCCACACCCACCGTTCTTGGGAAAAAAAAATTTAACACTGGGGTTTTCGAGAACCTTCCAAAACATGTGGCAAATATAAGAATTGCCTATTTTCCCAGAAGTATGACGTAATACCTCATAAAATTATGAAAAAGATTGACATAAAGATTCATATCCCATATGGATCATATAACTCTCTTAAACAGGTTATGTAAGACTTCATAACAAAATACGTGATATTAAAAGTTAATTCTTAAAAATAATGTAAATTTACATATAGTGACTTGAATGAGGAAAACAATGAAATTTACGACGAAACGAGAATAATGGTAGAGAGAGAGAGAGAGAGAGAGAGAGAGAGAGAGAGAGAGAGAGAGAGAGAGAGAGAGATCATTTGCAGATTTGAATGATTTTTGCTACGTGTGATTGCCTGTAAATGACGATAAGTGATTAGGGAAGGGTTTCTCATAAAGAGTTTACCTTTTAGCGTACCAATGGACTGACTGAGGCACAAGGCGAAGCACAAACGTTTAGGGGGAAACTTTATATTGACAGGCCTATTAATCTCTCCGTCTCTATTTGCTGTGGGGGTTTGAGGTAAGAATACATAGCATTGTTTCAACAAATGTCCATAGGAAAATAAAAGGTAACTAAAAACGGGAAGCATCGGTTGTTGAAAAAATATGGCTTCGGAACAGAGACGTATCATCAGCCACCTGGATTATGAGAGAGAGAGAGAGAGAGAGAGAGAGAGAGAGAGAGAGATTGTTAGCTAATATTTGTCCTTGTTAAGGTTTCAACATTGACCTTTTCTGTTCTCCCTCCTACCTATTGTACCTACTCCTCGATCACTCATCCAAACCTTCTCCTCCCGTCAGCCTTTGTCTTCTCGGCCATTCTTTATTGCTGTTCGTGTGAGAAGAGTTAGTATCTGGTCATGCTTTGGAAGGATGCATCGGGTGGACGTTGTAATGATTCATTTAATGTTTTTATGTACTTGTATTAAGTATAATAAGTTTTGCATTTTAATAATAATAACAACAACACCCCCTGGGGCCAAGATGTAAGAGGAAAAGGATCATAGCAGAGCTCTGTATAATACAAGGAAAATTTAAACTTGAATTTTAGTACCCATACATTATCATTATTACAGGAAAATATTTAGCTAAAAAGGCCGTTTATAAAATACATGGTAATGACAGTGTTAATGATAATAATAATAATTATTATGTTTATTTTATTTTTTTTCCGCCTAGTGTTAAGATAATGTATTCCATAACTTCGTATAACATAGCCGGAGAGATGATAAGCGTGAGCTGTATTGCTTGATTTTTTAATGGAGAGCGTCCTTGGACTTTTTATTTTTCCTCATTTTTGTAAATTTGTGATGATATTGAAAGTGTGCAGGAAGCATACAAGATTTGGAAAAATACACGAAAATTGTTTGCTATCAAATAATACTAGCGTAGAGTTTTGTATGTAGATTATCACGAGGTAAGATTTCCAAATATTAGTATAACTCCTACAGACTGAGGTTGGAGGTCTATAGGAATCACCTTATTCGTCCGTCCGTCCTTGGCGAAAGCATCGCTTAGGTCCCGAACATGGATGGCGTGCACCAAGGCTAATAGACCTTAGCGTGCACAAAGTTTAGGGCACAGGGCGATTTAGAAAGATGCGCATATCCATGTTTTGTGAATATCACGATGTTGGCAAATATCAAACTGTAAATTTCGAAATCCTGTAAATTGTGTTGTGATCTTATTTTATGTCATACTTGTTTTTTTTTTTTTTTTTTTTTTTTTTTTTTTTTTTTTTAACATCTTTTTCAAATGTACCACAGGAATTGGATGCTAGTCTCGTTAGAGCAATTTTAGTCATATAAAATTACATCTTAATGCGTTCGTACGATAAAACATACCTTGAGCTTCGTAAGGATTGAATAGATATTTTCCCTGAAGTGTAAGTGATTTTTAAAGTACACTGGTTGTCTTCTCAGCTTTTTGTTTTTCTTGACGACGTGGTAGATAGTTTTACAAAAGGTATCGCATTGTTATTAACATTGGTAATAAATATTTTATCTCTAAGAAATTCTCATTAAAGGCGGTTCTTGCATGTAATTTTTTGTCAAGAATAAAATAGTAGCTTTTTACCTGATGTTAGAAATTTAAAGAAGATTTTATTTTGTTTAAGAATGGTTACAGAAGTTTGAATGTAGGCAATTTTTAAACTCGCAACGTTGGACGGGACTAGATTCTTTGGAGTGTTGAAACATCACTTGATACTTGATGGTTTCATTTCACTCGCATTTTTTTATCGTTAAGATTTTTGTTTCGGTGAGAAATACATGGAATTATTATTATAATTATTATTATTATTATTATTATTATTATTATTATTATTGTTGTTGTTGTTGTTGTTGTTGCTGTTGTTATTCTTCTCCTTTTCATAATGAATTCCCTAGAATGAAATATTATAAATTCAGGCTGCATACTCTTTCGTGTCATAATTATTTTGTCATCGTTTAGTAAATGGGATTCGTAGAATCGTATGTTTACGTTTTATAGGTCTTACTGAATTTTTAAAGATTATAATCTACATTGTTCTGTTCTTTTTTTCTCCTTGCCTGTTTGCAAGTGCGAGTTACCTATAATGAATTTCAGGCAAAAAATAAGTGTTTTTCGTAAATATCTCCCATACTAATTACTTGATCAGAATGGTACTTTGACACAGCACTCCATAGACCTCCCCCTAATATTTTATACTTTAATGCACCGGCAAATCTCGTTAATTAAGGCATTTACTCTTGTCATAATAAAGCCCAAGTCAAGTGAATCGGGTAAGTAGGTGGAGCAATTCGAATGGCTACACTCCCCCGTCCCTCCCCTCTCCTTTCCTCCCTCTGTCTAGACCCTCCTCCTATCCCTCCAGTAACCCCCTCTCCTAGTCTCTCCGGTGTCGCTTACTCTACCTTTTCTGTAACCTGTTATATTTGTTAATAATTGATGGAATTGATATGTTGGATCCTTGTTTTAATTCTTATTAACATTTCATGATATTGTTGAATTTCATCCAACTTGATGAACCTGCCCTGAGGGTTTCCTTCAACTGTGTAAAAATAATGAAACACGTTTACCAAAGGCAGGATTGATGGGCTATACCCCCCCATGATACATAGAGTAAATGTAATCAAGTGTTATATTAGTTGACCGAAAATTTTTACTGTGTATTTTCTCACTTTACCATTAACAATCATAATTTGAGTGTCTGCTATGGCTTGTGCCGAAGCAGTTTGTTGTCTCAGTGTTTGTTTAACTGAGGAGGTTTTCCCATCATATTCATGACTGGCATGTTAATTTGCCCCAATAAAATCAGAAATGTATTTACGTTACATCTCCATTCCATATACAGAAAGGAACGGGCTAACAATAAAATAAGGATTAGTATTAACAGGTAGGAGAAACCTCAGGTTTGTTGGACACACAATAACACAATGTGGCATAAGAAACACAAGCATATTAATGAAATGGTAAATCTTAATATTTACCCTATAATTCACTCCTTTTATATACATATACACACACGTGTATATATATATATATATATATATATATATATATATATATATATATATATATATACGTGTGTGTATGTGTGAGTGTAATTGTCAAATGTCAATCCAACAAATTATGTTGTTAGTAGATTTTTCATCATAGTTTTAAATACTATAATCATTTGTGTCACAGCATAATTTTGTATTCTACAGCTTTTGGTTATTTCACTCAAGTCTTTTAAGGAGAATAAAGCCCATCAATCCTGCCTTTGGAAAACACGTGTTTCATAATGTAAACACAGTTAAAAGAAGCCATCAGGGCAGGTTCATCAAGTTGGATAAATAGGCGAAAGGCTATAAACCCTTTATACACCCTGACGAAATACTTTATACACCCTGACGAAATACTTTATACACCCTGACGAAATACAACAATATCATGAAATGTTAATAAGAATTATAACAAGGATCCAACATATCAATTCTATCAGTTATTAATAAATATAACAGGTTACAGAAAAGGTAGAGTAAGCGACACCGGAGAGACTAGGAGGAGGGGGTTACTGGAGGGATAGGAGGAGGGTCTAGACGAAGGGAGGAAAGGAGAGGGGAGGGACGGGGGAGTGTAGCCATTCGAATTGCTCCACCTACTTACCCGATTCACTTGACTTGGGCTTTATTATGACAAGAGTAAATGCCTTAATTAACGAGATTTGCCGGTGCATTAAAGTATCAAAAATTAGGGGGAGGTCAATAGGGTGGTGTGTCAAAGTACCATTCTGATCAAGTAATTAGTATGGGAGATATTTACGAAAAACACTATTTTTTTCCTGAAATGCATAGTAGTATATGTTAGCATAAGTATTTCAAATGTTTCTCTATACAGTTGAGTCAAACTATTTGTCATGCTTACACAGATTCATGTTATCCGCTGTGATAAAACTGAATCAGGTCTGGTATTTATTAATTGTTGCATTGAAAAAGAAATGAAGGCATTGTAGATATTTGCATGAATGGTATTTACCACTAAACTGTAATCCTACAGAATCTAGGATCTACGTTAAAAAGAGATAAAGGTCGCCATTTTTTGCATAGAAAATGACGGAAGATTAATTCTTGCAATATATGAATACATTGATCCAATATGGAACGGGTTCATTTCATTTGAAAAAAAAAAAAATATTTTTGAAGCTTATGTTAGATATTGATAACGATATTTTATTTGGTTGTCTTTACATGTTTCGGAGAAATAAAGATTTCTTATTCCAAAGAATATTAATGATGACTTAAATTGTCTAATTGTGTA